>NC_036859.1:36835587-36877849 GCF_002910315.2 Salvelinus sp. IW2-2015
ACCCTGTCCTAGTCCCTTGTCCCTGGCCTGCAACCGTCTGCCCTCGGTCCTCCTGGCTAGTACCTGTTCCCTTCCTGATCACCAGTCCCTGTCCCTGTCATCCCATCCGCCTGTCCCTGTCCCGAACCCTGTCCCTGTCCTGTCCTGTCCTGATCCCTGTCCCTGGTCCCTGTCCCAGTCCCTGTCCCTGTGCCAGTCCTGTGCAGTCCCTGCTGCCTGTCCCTGTCCCTGTCCCTGTCCCTGTCCCAGTGTCCTCACCTGGGCTCCAACAGGGATCCTCACCTCGCAAACACACATGATCTGCCCGTTGACAACATCTTAGCCAATTATGCTATATAAGGAGACGTGAACATAGATATTTCAAGCTGGGGGAGTGAGGTTTCGAATCCAACGGTATACCTTTACATAACAGAACTGTAGCTCTATTGTAACACCTCCCACCGCCCCCGTATTAGGCCTATACTCCTCCAGTCTCCTTTGTCTACATATCCCCCATTAGAGCAGCCCTAATTTTGTAGATAAGACATCGTAATGTCTTGGAGCAAGTGTTAAACCTGCCCTCTGCTTTCTGACAAACGCAGCAGTCGTCTTATGTGTAGATCAGCATAAGAAAGAACCTGCTGCTGTTCTCTGTAAAGTTTTATATCTAAACAGTAGGAGGCCTGTGGTATGACAGTTCTCTGTAAAGTCTTTATATCTAACGTAGGCATGTGTTTGACAGTTCTCTAGTAAGTTTTATATGCTAACAGTAAGGACCTGTGTTGACGTGTCTCTTGTAAACTTTATATTCTAACAGTAAGGACCTGTGTTGACAGTTCTCTGTAAAGTCTTTATATCTAACCATAAGGACCTGTGTTGACTGTCTCTGTAAAGTCTTTATATCTAACAGTAGGGACCTGTGTTGACTGTTCTCTGTAAAGTTTTTATATCCTAACAGTAAGGACCTGTGTTGACTGTTCTCTGTAAAGTCTTTATATCTAACAGTAAGGGACCTGTGTTGACTGTTCTCTGTAAAGGCTTTTATTAACAGTAAGGACCTGTGTTGACGTTTCTCTGTAAAGTCTTTATATCTAACAGTAAGGACCTGTGTTGACTGTTCTCTGTAAAGTCTTTATACTAAACAGTAAGCGACCTGTGTTGACTGTTTTCTGTAAAGTCTTTATATCTAACAGTAAGGCCGGTGGTTGACTGTTCTCTGTAAAGTCTTTATATCTAACACGTAAGGACTGTGTGACTGTTCTCTGTAAAGTCTTTATATCTAACGTAAGGACTGGGGTGTGTTCTATGATTAGCCTTGTACAGGTCTACAATTTATCCCTGATGTCCTTACACAGCTCTCTGGTCTTGGCCATTGTGGAGAGGTTGGAGTCTGTTTGATTGAGTGTGTGGACAGGTGTCTTTTATACTGGTAACGAGTTCAAACAGGTGCAGTTAATACAGGTAATGAGTGGAGAACAGGAGGGCTTCTTAAAGAAAAACTAACAGGTCTGTGAGAGCCGGAATTCTTACTGGTTGGTAGGTGATCAAATACTTACGTCATGCAATAAAATGCAAATGAATTACTTAAAAATCATACAATGTAATTTTCTGGATTTTTGTTTTAGATTCCGTCTCTCACAGTTGAAGTGTACCAATGATAAAAATTACAGACCTCTACATGCTTTGTAAGTAGGAAAACCTGCAAAATCGTCAGTGTATCAAATACTTGTTCTCCCCACTGTAGGTCTCTGCGGTACTATGACTGAGCTTTACATCGTGTCCAGTCCTTTATAAAGGGGTCTATAAATGACAACACATCTTCATGCGATGGAAACCATGAATGACTTGGCTAACAATACGATAGCTAGTTCAACTCAGGCCAGCAATGAGACAAAATGAATCAAATTAGAAGCTGAGGTGGTAAACAAATAAAATAACATGATTACTGTGATGTTCAGTGGCGATTTTAGCATGTAAATCTTGGTGGGGCAAAAAATTATGGGATCCAAGCCAGCAAAGGAACAACACAACACTAAACAATACATTAAGTGCACTATAACGTTGACAAACGGTGCCCGCAAACTGTTCGGGCCTACATAAAGCTGTCCCAACCGCAGATTACTTCACACGGCAAGTTCTAACCTTAGAATTGGGGATGACGTACTGTCCCATGAGTGACAGAAAACTGAGCCAATCATGAAAGAAAAGAGGTGCAACGCGTTGTATTTTCTGCTGGCTAGCCCCACCCCCACAGAAAGCACTGAGCTAGGCTGAAACACCTGCATTTTGGAGCTGCCTTAGTCAAGAAAACAAAAAAGAGACCATGTTTGTATGCGGCTTTATTAACTCAATTACATATATATATATTTTTTACATTGTTTGCAAACTGATATGTGACACGTATTAATGTCCCACCTGCCCTGAATGAGAGCCGCCACTGGTGATGTTCATGTTAAATGTGTTTGTGCCCCTCTAAGAGTCAGTGTTGGGGTGGCTACTCTGAAGATATAATGTACCAAACTACCAATTACTTCACACGGGAATAAGTTAAGCTACACTAAAGCTGCCCTTAACTACTAAAAACACTACCAAGATTTGAAATGAGTTAAAATACCACCAAGCTTCTGCAAAATGTAGTTAAATTACTAGTTGAACTATATGTAGTTCTCTGCTCTCCAACACTGTGCAGTGGCGCTTGTAGCTTGTATGGCTCCCTGGGCGAACCCCCCCTTCAGCGCACTCTCCCCAAAAACACCATTCTGCACTAACTGTAATTTATATTCAGACATTTGGAACAACACAAATAAATAATCATAACATTTTAACCTTTATAAATATATATACAAAAATAAGACTCATAAATATAAAAAATAAGTAACAAAGACAAAATGGAAACAAATTGTAGCATATAAATACAAATAAGAAAGAGAATTGAATTATTACACTATTACCCCAAATTCTAACAAAAAACACACAAATAAAACTAAATTGCGCAAATCCTACATCACACAAATACACTTATAGAATAACACACTTATAAAGAAGAGAACCTGATTATTACAATACTGCACTTCAAACAAGAAACACACAAACTAAATTGCACAACTAATTGCATTACTAATTGCATTAGTACTGTACAAAGTTAGAGGTGCGCTATTTGATAGATTCCCCCGCTCCCCCTACCTTGGGCTTCCAGTGGGGAGACCTGAGGTCCACCTACCCCCGCCCCCCTCCCCATCTCGTACTTCTGAGTGGGAGACCTTCCCAGGCAGTAGCCTGCCTAGCTCACAGACAAGGTTAATTGACCCACAGTCCCACACATTGACATGATGTGCAAATGAGTGATAGAAAAATGATCATGCAAATGTACCATTCTGAATATTTTTTGTAATCTTTTTTTTTTCTTTTTTCGGGAGCCCATGCCCATGTCGCCTATGCTTAAGTCCGCCACTGGCTAAGAGCGCACGATAGTTATGGGCTAAGGGCGGAGGTAATCAGAAAGAGAAACAGAATGCAATGTAAGAGTATGTGACAGAATGTAAATAAACCCAGGGGTCACATATTCCTTACAAAGGATTCCCCTCGTATTACTAAGAAACAGCTGTATCGCTACCCTCCTCTCCACGCTGTATCACTACCCTTCTCTCCACGCTGTATCACTACCCTTCTCTCCACGCTGTATCACTACCCTCCTCTCCACGCTGTATCGCTACCCTCCTCTCCACGCTGTATCGCTACCCTCCTCTCCACGCTGTATCACTACCCTCCTCTCCACGCTGTATCACTACCCTCCTCTCCACGCTGTATCACTACCCTCCTCTCCACGCTGTATCGCTACCCTCTTCTCCACGCTGTATCGCTACCCTCCTCTCCACGCTGTATCGCTACTCTGGTGTAAGCCTAATACAACACATGGTCTAGCTGGACCTGTCCGGTCCAGGCTAGACTAATCAATCCTATCCCTGGGTAAGACAAGAGGCTGTTTAGCTGGACATGTCCGGTCCAGGCTAGCCTAATCAATCCTATCCCTGGGAAAGACAAGAGGTTGTCTAGCTGGACTTGTCCGGTCCAGTCTAGACTAATCAATCCTATCTCTGGGTAAGACAAGAGGCTGTCTAGCTGGACCTGTTCTGTCCAGGCTAGACTAATCAATCCTATCCCTGGGTAAGACAAGAGGCTGTCTAGCTGGACCTGTTCTGTCCAGGCTAGCCTAATCAATCCTACCCATGTTTATGAGAGTGTGTCAGTGTGCATGCACTCTGGAGGCAGTGTTTACAAATGTCTACTACAGACAAAACATTGCAACAGTGAATCATCTACACTATGAAGAGCCCCTTGCCTCGTGGTTGAGATTGAGCTCACTACAGTGAGCACGACAACAGTGGCTGATCATTTGACAGGTATTAGTCAATTAGTCACACACACTGTGTGACTAATTGTACAAAACATTAGGAACACCTGCTCTTTCCATGACATCGACTGACCAGGTGAATGCAGGTGAAAGCTATGATCCCTTATTGATGTCACTTGTTAAAACCTCTCTTGGGTAGGGGGCAGTATTTTCACATCCAGATGAAAAGCGTACCCAAAGTAAACTACCTGTTACTCAGGCCCAGAAGCTAAAATATGCATATAATTGGTAGATTTGGATAGAAAACACTCTAAAGTTTCTAAAACTGTTAAAATAATGTCTGAGTATAACAGAACTGATATGGCGAAACCCCGAGGACAAACCTTCCCAAAAAAACAGATTTCAGCCTACCACTATTTTCAATGGCTGTCACTTTTATTATAAGGCAAAGTCCTCCCAGATTGCAGTTCCTAGAGCTTCCACTAGATGTCAACAGTCTTTAGAAAGAGTTTCAGGCTGGTTTTTGGAAAAATGAGCCTGAAATTGTAGTTTTTCTAGGTGGCTCCCATTTTGGCTGTAGTGTTTCCAAGCGCATGGAAGAGAACGCGGTCTTTGGTATTTTTCTCCGGTAAAGACAATAATGATTCTCCGTCTTAAATTGTATCATTTATTTACGTATTAGGGCACCTAAGGTTTAATTATAAATGTTGTTTGACTTGTTTGGAAAAGTTTATTAGTAACGTTTGGGATTCATTTTGTATGCATTTTGATGGAGGGAAACTGGGTGGATTATTGACTGAAGCGCGCCAGCTAAACTGCGTTTTTATGGATATAAAGAAGGACATTATCGAACTAATGGACCATTTGTGATGTAAATGCAAGCTTTTGGAGTGCCAACAGAAGAAGACCATCAAAGGTAAGGCATGTATTATATCGCTATTTCTGACTTTCGTGGCGCACCTGCCTGGTTGAAATATGTTTTTCATGCTTTTGTATGCGGGGCGCTGTCCTCAGATATTCGCATGGTGTGCTTTCACCGTAAAGCCTTTTTGAAATCTGACACAGTGGCTGGATTAACAAGACGTTAAGCTTTATTTTGATGTATTACACTTGTGATTTTATGAAAGTTAAATATTTATAATTCTGTAGTTTGTATTTCGCGCTCTGCAATTTCACCGGATGTTGGCCAGGTGGGACGCTACCGTCCCACCTGCCCATAAGAAGTTTTAAATCCACTTCAATCAGTGTTGATGAAGGGGAGGAGACAGGTTAAAGAAGGATTTTCTAAGCCTTAAGACAATTGAGACGTGTATCATTCAGAGGGTGAATGGACAAGACAAAAGATTGAAGTGCCTTTGAACGGGGTATGGTGGTAGGTGCCAGGAGCACCGGTTTGTGTCAAGAACTGCACCTCTGCTGGGGTTTTCACACTTAAGAGTTTCCCATGTGTATGAAGAATGGTCCACCACCCAAAGAACATCCAGTCGACTTGACACAACTGTGGGAAGCATTGGAGTCAACATGGGCCAGCATTTCTGTTTAACGCTTTCGACACCTTGTAGGGTCCATGCCCTGACGAATTGAGGCTCAGGGAAGAAGGGGGGTGGGGGTTGCAGTTTACAGTTTTTTTCAATTGCTAACAAGCATCGATTAATACTGAAGCCCCTTTTTTCAAAACTCTTCACAGGTTGCATTACCAACATGCATCTTGGCCAAACAGTTAATCTTACCTCAAACTCACTCAAACCACCAAAACACATCATACATGTCTCAAAATAATCTCGTTTGACCAGAACACGGGCAACAGTTCTCACTCAGAAAGCATACGTTGTCACTCATAACACACTGACCCCCAAAACACTGACAACAGGGAGCATTACATCAATTATTAACTTCTCTTTGAAGTTTGAATGATTTTTCACATAAATCAGTATTTCATTATAGAATAAGAATAACACCTTTTCACTTCATTGACTGACCATAGAGAGCTGTTTATTCTCTATGTTGGTTAGGGCGTGACAGTGACTAGGGTGGGTTATCTAGGTGATTTTTATTTATATGTTGGCCTGGTATGGTTCCCAATTAGAGGCAGCTGTTTATCGTTGAATCCAGCTTCATCCACAAAGATGAATGTATGTGCAGTTTGCCTGGCTTCCATCTCCATTACTCTCTAAAATACAGTAAATCTACAGGTTTACAGTACTTTACATTACGCATAGCTGTGAATGCACCCTGTTTTGGTTATTGAACGGACAGCTCACCTGTTGTTTTGCCGGAAAATGCGTACTATTGATGCAACTGTTGAACGCTGTAGATTTGGTTGCATCCTTAAACAGGCCTCTCTCTAAGAGAGACCATGGTTTACAACATGGTCAATAATTGTGGCCCTTATCTCATCAGAGACCACCGCTCTTGGTCTTCCTCTCCTTTGTCCTCCACGCATTCTCCCTCTCTATGTTTCCAAACTAAATCATTCCGAAGCCGTCCTCTTTTGTCTGTTTGGTAACGAGACTAAAAAACAGGACACTTGGGTCGGCTTTCAGCTGAAATTGCAATCAGCTGTGTTTGGAATGATTCAATATTCTGCTGAGATTTTCGAAATGTTTCAGTCTGGTTACTGCAGAAATGCACAACATTTTCCATCATTTTGTTTTGAATGTGTTTTGAACAGTTTTGGAAACAGTGTGTTAGCGTTTTAAAACATCTGCTGCAAATATATAGTTTTGCATGTGGTGGAGTATGGATGAGAAAAGAGCCCATGGATTTCAGAGAGAATGTGGTCATTGAATGCATTTTGTGTGAAAGCAATGAAAAACGATTCACAGTTTGGTCCACATACACTTCTGTTTCGCTGACCGTGTGAAGAGGTTTGACAATGTGACTTCAGTTTTGACACATGCACGTTAGCAATTGAAAAAAACCTGTAATATTAGGGAGATGTTCCTTATGTAGGGTATACTCAGTGTATAGAAGGAGGATTGGATCTACTTTACCTTATGTCAACGGGGGTTGGTCTGTCTCAGAGATAAAGTAAATACTCTGCTTTATCTGACCTTCTGAGGTATGAACAGTACTCTTCAGTTTTAAAGACGAGTACTTAGTCATAGGCTGGGTTAGACTGAGGGTTAGATTTAGGATTAGACTGAGGGTTAGACTTAAGGTTAGACTTAGGGTTAGACTTAGGATTAGTGTGCTTGTTGTGTGTGTGTGGCGCGTGTGTGTGCGCGTTGTGTGAGTTTGTGTGTGTGGTGTGTGTGTGTGTGGTGTGGGTGTGGTGGTGTGTGGGTTGTGTTGTGGTGTGTGTGTGTGTGTTGTACTTTACCTCGTTCTTTCCTTTCTTCTCTTTGGAGGAGTCAAACTCCGTCTGAGTGATTTCCTCCTCTTGCGGATTTCTATAAAAAGGGAACAAAACAGATGTTAATTAATTTTAAAAATTGTATTTATTATTTTAATGTAAGAAAAGAGGTGTGTGTTTGTAAGGGTGAATGACAATGTACTGTTTGCTTGTTGATGTTTTTAGCAGAGATCTTTATGATCTGTGTCGTATGTGTAGTTAGTTTGAACTTACGCGCCCAAATGGTATGCTATCCCCTACATAGTGCACTATGCCCATGGGTGCTGGTAAAAAGTAGTGCACTACATAGGGAATGAGGTACCATTTGGGATGTTTCCTTGTTAATGTTGCGTGTACTCCAACGCCT
Source organism: Salvelinus sp. IW2-2015 (assembly GCF_002910315.2). Lineage (NCBI taxonomy): Eukaryota > Metazoa > Chordata > Actinopteri > Salmoniformes > Salmonidae > Salvelinus > Salvelinus sp. IW2-2015. Next base: position 36,843,619 of record NC_036859.1, read on the forward strand.
CCCACCATTAACCTTTCTGTGTAAAGAAGGAACCATAAACGACTCTAAACAACACAAAATGTAAACCAGCAAGATATTAGATATTAGATATTAGCAAGAAAAACCCACCGAGTGGAGACCAAACAAGAGAAAACAAAACACACACACACACACACACACACACACACACCAACACACACACACACAACACACACAACCACACATACACACAACCACAACCACACACACACACAGACACACAACCACACACAACCACACACACAACCACACACACACAACCCACACACACACACACACACACACACACACACACCACACACACCACACCACACACACACACACACACCACACACACACACACACCACACACACACCACAACACACAACCACACACACACACACACACACACACACACACACACCACACACACACTACACACAACCACACACAACACACACATACACACAACCACACACACACACTCACACACCACACACACACACACACAACCACACACACACACACACACACACCCACTGCGCCAGAGAAATTGCCTTCATTAGATTTGTCCCGTGCCCTGAGAACGCACGTCTCTTCCTCAAATCAGAACTTACTAAGATATACTTTTACACATACAGGGTGTTTGTACTGACCCAGCCTCCTGTACTGCTGGTTTGTACTGACCCCAGCTCCTGTACTGGCTGTGTTGTACTGACCCCAGCCTCCTGTACGCTGTGTTTGTACTGACCCCAGCCTCTTACTGGCTGGTTTGTACTGACCCCAGCCTCCTGTACTGGCTGTGTTTGTACTGGCCCCAGCTCCTGTACTGGCTGTGTACGACCCAGCCTCCTGTACTGGCTGTGTTTTACTGACCCCACCTCCTGTACTGGCTGTGTTTGTACTGACCCCAGCCTCCTTACTGGCTGTGTTTGTACTGACCCCAGCCTCCGTACTGGCTGTGTTTGTACTGACCCCAGCCTCCTGTATGGCTGTGTTGTACTGACCCAGCCTCCTGTACTGGCTGTTTGTACAGGTCCCAGCCTCATGTACTGGCTGTGTTTGTAAGGCCACTGTGTTTGTACAGGCCCCAGCCTCCTGTACTGGCTGTTTTGTACTGCCCCAGCCTCCTGTACTGGCTGTTTTGTAACAGTCCACCTCATGTACGGCTGTGTTTTGTACAGGCCACTGTGTTTGTACAGGCCCCAGCCTCCTGTACTGGTTGTGCTGTACTGACCCCAGCTCCGTACTGGCTGTTTGTACTGACCCCAGCCTCCTGTACTGGCTGTGTTTGACTGACCCCAGCCTCCTGTACTGGCTGTGTTGTACTGACCCCAGCCTTCTGTACTGGCTGTGTTTGTACACCCCAGCCTCCTGTACTGGCTGTGTTTTGTACTGACCCCAGCCTCCTGTACTGGCTGTGTTTGTACTGACCCCAGCCCTCCTGTACTGCGGTTGTTTCTGTACTGACCCCAGCCTCCTGGACTGGCTTTTTACAGGCCCAGTCTCCTGTACTGTGTGTTTTGTTACTGACCCCGCTCTTGTACTGGCTGTGTTGTATGACCCCAGCCTACTGTACTGCTGTGTTGTACAGGCCCCAGCCTCCTGTACTGGGCTGTGTTTGTACTGACCCCAGCCTCCTGTACTGGCTGTGTTTGTACTGACACCCAGCCTCCTGTACTGGCTGTGTTTGTACAGGCCCCAGCCTCCTGTACTGGCTGTGTTTGTACAGGCCACAGTGTTTGTACAGGTCCCAGCCTCATGTACTGGCTGTGTTTGTACAGGCACTGTGTTTGTACAGGCCCCAGCCTCCTGTACTGGTTGTGTTTGTACTGGCCCCAGCCTCCTGTACTGGCTGTGTTTGTACTGGCCCCAGCCTCCTGTACTGGCTGTGTTTGTACAGGGCCCACAGCCTCCTGACTGGCTGGTTTGTACAGGCCACAGTCTCCTGTACTGGCTGTGTTTGTACAGGCCCCAGCCTCCTGTACTGGCTTGTGTTTGTACAGGCCCAGCCTCCTGTTCTGGCTGTGTTTGTACAGGCCACAGTCTCCTTACTGCGGTTGTGTTTGTACTGGCCCCAGCCTCCTGTACTGGCTGTGTTTGTACAGGCCACAGTCTCCTGTACTGGCTGGTGTTTGTACAGGCCACAAGTCTCCTGTACGGGCTGTGTATGTACAGGCCACAGTCTCCTGTACTGCTGTTTAGCCTCCAGGCAACAAAAACACAGATGAAGGAATTCATTTTACAACCTAAACATCCTCTCACTGACCAGCTTTATCCGAAAGACAGCATAGTATTTGGGGTATGTGTGTGTGTGTGTGATGTGTGTGTGTGTGTGTGTGTGTGTGTGTGTGTGTGTGTGTGTGTGTGTGTGTGTGTGTGTGTGTGTGTGTGTGTGTGTGTGTGTGTGTTGTGTGTGTGTGTTGTGTGTGTGGTGTGATGTGTGTGTAGTCATGTGTGTGTGTGTGTGTGTGTGTGTAGAGAAGAGGGAGGCCAAACCCTCTGTTTGGTTGCAGAATCCTTGAACTTCCAAGACCTGAATTTATTTTTATTTGTTTCTCTCAACATGACAGGGCTTGGGCACAGATCTAGGATCAGCTTAACCCCCCCAGAATCACAACCCTCACCACTAATGGGAAAACCACAAAACTGACCCTGAATCAGTATCTAGGGACAACTTCATCCTATTGTTGGGAAAAAGGGCTGACGGGATTAGAGTGTGAAAGAATCTGAAATTGAAGTGATCCGAGCAGTCAAATCCCCATGTGGAGAGGTGTGTGTGTGTGTGTGTGTGTGTGAGTGTGTGTGTGTGTGTGTGTGTGTCAGGGGTTTAGGACGGGTCAAATTCACATGACTACAGGAAATTAAAGTGTAATTCCACGGCGGCGACTCCTGCACTCTCCACATGCCAGAGCGAGGGCTAATCGTTGGGCGCTTTCAACACTCCGTGTGTGTGTTTTTGGTTTTACTCTCCTTGTGCGGACCAGAAGCCTTGTGGGGAAAAAGGCTAATTTGGGGTTAAGTTTAGGATTAGGGTTAGGTTTAGGAGTTAGGTTTAGGTTTAGGGTTAGAATTAGGGTTAGGGTTTCTGTTTGTGCTGGTATCAAACCTTGAGTTGCATGGGCCTATTGTGACTGTTCTGTCTTCATATTGCAAGTCAGTCTGTTCTGGAGAGTGTGGGGGCACATTGGGAATTAGGTTTAGGGTTAGGAGTTAGGTTTAGGGTTAGGGTTAGGAGTTAAGTTTAAGGTTAAGGTTAGGAGTTAGGTTTAGGGTTAGGAGTTAGGTTAAGGGTTAGGAGTTAGGTTTAGGGTTAGGGTTAAGAGTTAGGTTTAGGGTCAGGAGTTAGGTTGAGGGTCAGGGTTAAGAGTTAGGTTTAGGGTCAGGGTTAAGCGTTAGGTTTAGGGTTAGGGTTAGCCAGACACCTCCCCTGTCAGCCTCCACTAGCTAGCCAGACACCTCCCCTGTCAGCCTCCACTAGCTAGCCAGACACCTCCCTTGTCAGTCTCCCCTAGCTAGCCAGACACCTCCCTTGTCAGCCTCCACTAGCTAGCCAGACACCTCCCCTGTCAGCCTCCACTAGCTAGCCAGACACCTCCCTTGNCTAGCTAGCCAGACACCTCCCCTGTCAGCCTCCACTAGCTAGCCAGACACCTCCCATGTCAGTCTCCCCTAGCTAGCCAGACACCTCCCCTGTCAGCCTCCACTAGCTAGCCAGACACCTCCCTTGTCAGCCTCCCCTAGCTAGCCAGACACCTCCCCTGTCAGCCTCCCCTAGCTAGCCATTGCGGGTGTAGCGAAATGCTTGTTCTTCTAGCTCCGACAGTGCAGTAATATCTAACAGTTTTACACTATATACACAAAATACACATACATCTAAGTAAGGAATGGATTAAGAATATATACATTTTTGTCAGAGCAGCTTTGGACTAAGATACAGTGGCATAGTATACAGTACAGCATATACATATGAGACAGGTGAAGCAATATTTACACACAATTAAAATGACTAAGATACCGTAGAATAGTATAGAGTATAGTTTACACATGTGAGATAAGTAATGCAAGACATTATTAAAGTGGCTCGTGTTTCATTTCCTTAAAGTGGCCAGTGATTCCTAATCTATGTCTATAGGCAAGCCTCTGATGTGCTGGAGATGGCTGTTTAACAGTCAGTAGTGTAGTATAGAACACAATACAGTATATACATATGAAATGGGTGATGCAATATGTAAACAACATTTAAAAGTGACTAAGATAACGTAGAATAGTGTGGAGTGCCGTTTATACATTTGAGGTGAGTAATACCAGATACGGAACATTATTACAGTGGCCAGTGATCAAATCAAATCAAATGTATTTATATAGCCCTTTGTACATCAGCTGATATCTCAAAGTGCTATACAGAAACCCAGCCTAAAACCCCAAACAGCAAGCAATACAGGTGTAGAACTTGTAAGTCGCTCTGGATAAGAGCGTCTGCTAAATGACTTAAATGTAAATGTAAATGTAGAAGCACGGTGGCTAGGAAAAACTCCCTAGAAAGGCCAAAACCTAGGAAGAAACCTAGAGAGGAACCAGGCTATGAGGGGTGGCCAGTCCTCTTCTGGCTGTGCCAGGTGGAGATTATAACAGAACAGGGCCATGATGTTCAAATGTTCATAAATGACCAGCATGGTCAAATAATAATAATCACAGTGGTTGTCGAGGGTGCAGCAAGTCAGCACCTCAGGAGAAAATGTCAGTTGGCTTTTCAGTGATCCATTTCAAATAATTGTACAATCCAGGTGTGCAAAGCTCTTAGGGATTTACCCAGAAAGACTCACAGCTGTAATAGCGATGCTAACATGTACTGACTCAGGGTTGTGAATACTTATGTAAATTAGATATTTCTTTATTTCATTTTTCAATCAATTTGCAAAACATTTCCAAAAACATGTTTTCACTTTGTCATTATGGGGATAGATTGTGTGTAGATTGGCAAGAGAGAGAGAAAAAGATTTCATCCATTTTGAATTTAGGCTGTAACACAACAAAATGTGGAATAAGTCAAGGGGTATGAATACTTTCTGAAAGCAGTATCAGTGGTTAAAGATACTTAAAGCCACAATATGTACATTTTTGGGCGACTCGAGTTATGTGAGTTATAACTCTGCAATTCTCGCTGAAAGCTAAAGTCTAAGAAGTGGGAGATCTGTTCTATGTCTACTATTTCTATCTTTCCCTGTTCTTAAGTTTCATTTGTTGTGTCTTTTACTTTGGGTTTTGTACACCAGCTTCAAACAGCTGAAAATACAATATTATTGTTTAAGGAAAATATATTTCACAGCAGTTTAGATGATACAATGATTCTCTACTCAATGACTGCTTGTTTTGTCATATAAATTGAAATTAGGCAAACTATTAGAAATTTAACAACCAGGAAATGGTGGAGTGATTTCTATATAATTAATCTTTAAAGATAAGAGAGAGAGAGAGATGTGGTTAAAGAAATAGAGAAAGAGAGAGAGAGAGAGGAAAATCCAGTGTATTTATAGAATAAGAGAGAAAGGCTGAGAGAGAAAAAGAACGACAGAAAGAGCAAGAGAAAGAAGGCAAGTAAGAAAAGACAGACCCTGTGGGGTTTTACTGTGATGAGAAAATAAAAAACTCACCAAATAAGTACAAATCTGACTGCTAAGAACAGGGATTTCAGAAAGAATCCATCAAGTATTGCCAAGGAATTGCCAGGAAACCAACAACACACTGGGCTTCTGGTATTAACTTTAACAGCGGGGTCAGAACAGGACCTCCGTCCATCCCACCAGCAGCTTGCTCCCATCATATGAGTCTTCAGTGTGTGAGTGCTTGAGTACCTGCATGTGTGTGTATGTGTGTATATGTGTGTGTCTATATGTGTATGTGTGTGTATATGTGTATGTGTGTGTATATGTGTATGTGTGTGTATATGTGTATGTGTGTTGTTTATGTGTATGTGTGTCTTATATTGTGTGTGTGCGTGTATGTGTGTGTGTGTGTGTGTGTATGTGTTGTGTGTGTGTATGTGTGTGTCTTTATGTGTGTGTGTGTGTGTGTGTGTGTGTGTGTGTGTGTGTGTGTGTGTGTGTGTGTGTGTGTGTGTGTGTGTGTGTGTGTGTATATGTGTGTGTATATGTGTGTGTGATATGTGTGTGTCTATATGTGTGCATTCTCAGCTCGCTCCCATAATATACAAACATGATCCATCATTGACAGAGTAGTTAGCCTGATAAACTAGCTAGCCAGGTGTCTGGCTAGCTAGTGGAAGCTGACAGGGTAGGTGTCTGGCTAGCTAGTGGAAGCTGACGGGGGAGGTGTCTGGCTAGGTAGTGGAAGCTGACAGGGAGGTGTCTGGCTAGCTAGTGGAAGCTGACGGGGAGGTGTCTGGCTAGCTAGTGGAAGCTGACAGGGGAGGTGTCTGGCTAGCTAGTGGAAGCTGACAGGGGAGGTGTCTGGCTAGGTAGTGGAGACTGACAGAGCCTCTGTATGAGGTCTTCACTCCAGGGAGAGAGACAGGAATATTCCCACTTTTATTCCCACTCAGTCCCAATTACTGACTTCCTCACTGTGACCGTTATGAGAATGTCACAGTTTAAATTAAATTGAATTAAATAAAAATGACAGAACTAATTGTGACTAATTGAGGGAGCATGTTTTATTTTGATGTTTCTATTTATTTATATAGCATAGTCATGATGTTTTTATTATTTATTATAGCATATATCATGATGTTTATTTATTTATATAGCATAGTCATGATGTTTTTATTTTATTTATATAGCATAGTCATGATGTTTTTATTTATTTATATAGCATAGTCATGATGTTTTTATTTATTTATATAGCATAGTCATGATGTTTTCTATTTATTTATATAGCATAGTCATGATGTTTTTATTTATTTATATAGCATAGTCATGATTTTTTATTTATTTATATAGCATAGTCATGATGTTTTTATTTATTTATATAGCATAGTCATGATTTTTTTATTTATTATATATAGCATAGTCATGATGTTTTTATTTATTTATATAGCATAGTCATGATGTTTTTATTTATTTATATCATATAGTCATGATGTTTTATTTATTTATATAGCATAGTCATGTGTTTTATTATTATATAGCATATCATGATTTTTTATTTATTTTACAGCATAGTCATGATGTTTTTATTTATTTATATAGCATAGTCATGATGTTTTTATTTATTTATACAGCATAGTCATGATGTTTTTATTTATTTATATAGCATAGTCATGATGTTTTTATTTATTTATATAGCATAGTCATGATGTTTTATTTATTATATAGCATAGTCATGATGTTTTTATTTATTTATATAGCATAGTCATGATGTTTTTATTATTATTATAGCATAGTCATGATGTTTTATTATTTATATAGCATAGACATGATGTTTTTTATTTATTTATATAGCATAGTCATGATGTTTTTATTTATTTATATAGCATAGTCATGATGTTTTTATTTATTTATATAGCATAGTCATGATGTTTTTATTTATTTATATAGCATAGTCATGCTGTTTTATTTATTTATATAGCATAGTCATGCTGTTTTTATTTATTTATACAGCATAGTCATGATGTTTTTATTTATTTATAATAGCATAGCATGATGTTTTTATTTATTTATATAGCATAGTCATGATGTTTTTATTTATTTATATAGCATAGTCATGCTGTTTTTATTTATTTATATAGCATAGTCATGATGTTTTTATTTATTTATATAGCATAGTCATGATGTTTTTATTTTATATAGCATAGTCATGCTGTTTTTATTTATTTATATAGCATAGTCATGCTGTTTTTATTTATATACAGCATAGTCATGATGTTTTTATTTATTATACAGCATAGTCATGATGTTTTTATTTATTTATATAGCATAGTCATTATGTTTTTATTTATTTATATAGCATAGTCATGATGTTTTATTTATTTATATAGCATAGTCATGCTGTTTTTATTTATTTATATAGCATAGTCATGCTGTTTTTATTTATTTATATAGCATAGTCATGCTGTTTTTATTTATATAGCATAGTCATGCTGTTTTTATTTATTTATATAGCATAGTCATGATGTTTTTATTATTTATATAGCATAGTCATGATAGTTTTTATTATTTATATAGCATAGTCATGATGTTTTTATTATTTATATAGCATAGTCATGTGTTTTTATTTATTATATAGCATAGTCATGCTGTTTTTATTTATTTATACAGCAAGTCATGATGTTTTTATTATTTATATAGCATAGTCATGATGTTTTATTTATTTATATAGCATAGTCATGATGTTTTATTTTATTATTATAGCATAGTCATTTGTTTTTATTTATTTATACAGCATAGTCATTATTTTTTATTTATTTATATAGCATAGTCATGATGTTTTTATTTATTTATATAGCATAGTCATGATGTTTTTATTTATTTATATAGCATAGTCATGCTGTTTTTATTTATTTATAACAGCATAGTCATGATGTTTTTATTATTTATATAAGCATAGTCATGATGTTTATTTATTTATATAGCATAGTCTGCTGTTTTTATTTATTTATATAGCATAGTCATGCTGTTTATTTATTTATATAGCATAGTCATGCTGTTTTTATTTATTTATATAGCATAGCATGATGTTTTATTTATTATTATAGCATAGTCATGATGTTTTTATTTATTATATAGCATAGTCATGATGTTTTATTTATTTATATAGCATAGTCATTATGTTTTATTTATTATATACAGCATAGTCATGATGTTTTTATTATTTATATAGCATAGTCATGATGTTTTTATTTATTTATATAGCATGATGCATATGTTTTTATTTATTTATACAGCATAGTCATGATGTTTTTATTTATTTATATAGCATAGTCATGATGTTTTTATTTATTTTAATAGCAAGTCATGATGTTTTTATTTATTTATATAGCATAGTCATGCTGTTTTTATTTATTTATACAGCATAGTCATGATGTTTTTATTTATTTATATAGCATAGTCATGATGTTTTTATTTATTTATATAGCATAGTCAATGTTTTTATTATTTTATACAGCATGTCATGATTTTTTATTTATTTATATAGCATAGTCATGATGTTTTATTTATTTATAAGCATAGTCATGATGTTTTTATTTATTATATAAGCATAGTCATGTGTTTTATTTATTTATAAGCATAGTCATGATGTTTTATTTTATTTATATAGCATAGTCATGATGTTTTTATTTATTTATATGCATAGTCATGATGTTTTATTTATTTATATAGCATAGTCATGATGTTTATTATTTATATAGCATAGTCATGATGTTTTTATTTATTTATAGCATAGTCATGATTTTTATTTATTTATATAGCATAGTCATGATGTTTTTATTATTTATATAGCATAGTCATGCTGTTTTTATTATTTATATAGCATAGTCATGCTGTTTTTTTACTTTATTTATATAGCATAGTCATGATGTTTTTATTTATTATATAGCATAGTCATGCTGTTTTTATTTATTTATATAGCATAGTCATGATGTTTTTATTTATTTATATAGCAAAGTCATGATGTTTTTATTTATTTATATAGCATAGTCATGCTGCTATAGAGCTGTCTAATAGAGACATTGACTGATCTGTTTATAGATTCTATATGGAATGAGTTATATTACCATAAAATTATAATTTATTGCAACAATCTATTGACAGATTGTGCAGTTCAACTGAATATGAGTTAGAGTACCATAAAGTTACCATTTCATTTGAATTTGCTGGAACTAAGTCAGTGAAAACGTTTTCTATAATGAGTCTTGATACTACAGCGTTGTCCAGTGACTTTGTTAGTTTTCTATTCCAGGATTCAGTAAGGAATGAGTTTATATTACCATGGAATTAGCATTTATTGGAACAAATTAGGTGAAAATCTGTCCGTGACTGGGCACATGCTGTTACTGTAGTACTTTTCAATGCTGGATGCTGTATGGTTGTACACAAGAGGTTGCTCAATTGTACACAATCCATTTACTCCGTTCCGGTTCTTATTATGAGCCGTTCTCCCCTCAAAAGCCTCCTGTGTTTGTATAGCAGCTGTGTGACAGAAACTATGCGTTACTGAGGGGCCCAGGAGGAGCGTGAAGTTGCACCTAGACGCTGATCCTGATTCAGTTTAATATTTCCTCCACTAATGGTTACGGTCAGGATTGGGAGATGGGAAGCTGCTCCTAGATCTGTACCCATGGGAAACGTCACCCCAGAGAGAGGGGCCATATCCCTTTGATCCCAGAGTTTGGGAAAAGAGAGAAAAAGGAGGGACGAAAAGGATGAAAGAGGGAGAAGAAAAGAGGGAGAAAGAGGGAGAGAAAGATGGAGACAAGAGGGAGAGAGGGAGGAATAAAAAGAGCGTAAAAGTGGTAGAAAAAGAGGTAGAAGAGGGATGAGAGAAGGATGAAAGGGATAGAGAGGGGGATGAAAGAGGGATGAAAGGGATAGAGAGAGGGAGAGAGAGGGATGAAAGAGGAAGAGAGAGGGAGAGAGAGGGATGAAAGGGGTAGAGAGAGGGAGAGAGAGGATGAAAGGCCGGTAAGAGGGTGAAGAGGGGAGAGAGGGATGAAAGAGGGAGAGAGAGGGATGAAAGAGGGATGAAATTAGGAGATTACGGAGACGAGAGAGGATGAAGAGGACTGAGATGGGAGAGAGGTGATGAAGGATGAGAGGGGATGAAAGGTGTAGAGAAAGAGGGATGAAAGAGGGATGAAAGAGGGGAGAGAGAGGCGATGAAAGAGGGAGAGAGAGGGATGAAGAGGCATGAAGAGAGAGAGGGATAGAGAGAGGGATGAAAGATAGGAGGAAGAAGCCGGGATAAGGGAAAGAGAGAGAGGGATGAAAGATGAGAGGAGGATGGAGGATGAAAGGGGAGGAGAGGGAGAGAGAGGATGAAAGATGGAGAGAGAGGGTATCGAAAGCGGAGAGAGAGGGATGAAAGAGGGAGAGAGGGGGATGAAAGAGGGAGAGAGAGGGATGAAAGATGGAGAGAGAGGGATGATAGAGGGAGAGAGAGGGATGAAAGAGGGAGAGAGGGGAAAGCGGGGGAAAAAGAGGGGAAAGCGGTTGAAAAAACTCTTCCTATAAGTGATGTGGACTAACGACACATGATATTACTTAAAACATACAGATGTAGGCTCTTAATTTGAGCTAGTTTGCAACAGCATAAAATTAATCCCTCAGCAACAGGATATTTCAATTAGTATGTATATTAAAATTAATGTAGGGGTTGCTAAAAAATTTTGTTAGGGCAAATCACATCTGACATCTTAAAGTGGAAATTACAAACTTAAGAAGCCATTTTAAACCTGAAAACGCACAAAAAAGTTATCAGCAACAAAAGAGTGATCAAATTAAGATCCTACATCTGTACTGCATATAATTCTCACATTGCAGATTTCCGGTCCAACATATGGCAAACATATACAATTAACCTACTACGAGCTTCTCAAGGCTGAATCACAAATGATTCACAATGACAAAAGTATCCATGGGAACAAATGGGTAAAACATGGATGTGCTGGGTAAAAAATTGTGTTGACAAAGAACTTGATTGTGTTATGAAACCAACCAGCCTCTAACCCAAAGTGAACAAACTGAAGTTCCCCCTAGATAAAATAAAGTGATTATATTCTATTCTCCATTCCTAACGATTGTGACCAAAAAGTTACACTTTCCAATACATTTTTTAGTTGTAAATATACAGGAGTCCTTTCTACTCTTTTACTTCAGGTTAAAAAAAAAACTCACACAATAAATCAATGAAAGAGACATTGCATAACTTTGGAATGTTATTCTGCTGCTTTGACCGATAAACGTGCCCACGACAGTGTCCAGACAGTTGACTGATTAGAGAGAGGTCAGGGGCTAAAGGTCAAGAGGTTAACATTCTGGGTAATGCCAGACTGTCAGACTGTTCAGGGTAATGCCTCTTATGTAACCCTGGTGACAAGAGAGAGGAATGTGACACCCGACCACCCCTTCTACTCTTGTTACTCCTACTCTTCTTCCTATTCCTACCTTTGATTAGATTTGACTAGATTAGATTTGACTAGATTAGATTTGACGAGATTAGATTTGACTAGATTAGATTTGATTTGACAAGATTAGATTTGACCAGTTTAGATTTGACTAGATTAGATTAGACAAGATTAGATTTGATTTGACCAGATTAGATTTGACTAGATTAGATTGGACTAGATTAGATTTGACTAGATTAGATTTGATTTGACCAGATTAGATTAGATTTGACCAGTTTAGATTTGACTTTGAAGTTGTGGAAATGTGAATTAAAAGTAGAAGAATATAACACAATAGATCTGGTAGAAGAAAATACAAAGAAAAAAACAACAGTTTATTTTAGAAATTTTTGAGATCTTTAAAATGCAACAGAAAGGTCCCACATTTAGCCATCACTCTGGTTGTAATTCCGATGGTGTCCACAAGATGGTATGTGCAAAGTTTCAGACGGATAACTTGAAGTATGAGCAAACTACATGACATTTAGTGTGAAGTCACCCAGGTACGTTTGGGCAAATCGTGAAGGAGACATTTACATTCACATTACATTTTTCTGCAAGCATATCGTCACATTTGTATACTTGGATTTTGATTTAGCTTTTCCAGTATTAGTATCTATATTATAAGTTCAACATTTGCAAACACCCAGTTTTCATAACTTCATAACTCTCCATATTCTTATAATTTTTGTCCAAAAAGAAAAGGCTTGCTGTCGCACAAGGTTAGCAGCTACATTTTGCGACAGATACGGGGATTCCGGAAACTCCCGTAAAGCCCAACTCATTGGCTATCTAGCTAGCTTTGTTTGACCACGATTGGTGCTTATTTGACAAAGTTACAGTCGATCATGTGAAGACCGCCCCGCGTCATTGGCGTGCCATGAAGGCGTCAATCTCTGACCAAATTTGGTGTCCTATATGATATACTACACCCCTAATGATATAGTGAAGTCTGGTTATGTTCTAGGATCTCTGAGGAATAAATACGAACGTGATTTGACTCGTTGAAACAACGTTTAGGGTTAGATTTTCACAGATTCCTTTCTTTGCAAATTGAACGAGTGGAAATACAAAATCGATCGTGCATGCTATATGGACCTTTTTGGGATATGAAGAAGGATTTTATCTAACAAAATGACACTTCATGTTATCTCTGGGACCCTTTGGATGATAAATCAGAGCAAGATTTCAGAATGTAAGTACACATTTCAACTTCAGAGGTGAATTTATCAAACCTATCGCGGTGAAAAAAGCATTTTGTTGTTAGGAGCTCTCCTCAAACAATAGCATGGCATTTTTCGCAGCAATAGCTACTGTAAATTGAACAGTGCAGTTATATTAACAAGGATTTAAGCTTTCAGCCAATTTAAGACACTAATATGTACCGACATTTGTTGTTTCTCTAAAATCTGTGATCGTGACACACGGCGCTGCATGATTTACAACTGTCCCGTTAACGGGACGACAATCCCTAATTAATAATCTGGATATCATATCATACTGTATATCACATCCGTATCATATCACCAATCCCTCTTTATCTTGTTCAATGATATGTATAGAAAAGAGATTTAATAAAGAAATATGAATGTTTAAGAAATTTAAATCATGTTATTCCAGGACTATATGTTTGAGTCCGTCCTTTATAGAATGGCCATAGAGTCTACTTCCCCTTTATAGAATGGCCATAGAGTCTACTTCCCCTTTATAGAATGGCCATAGTCTACTTCCCCTTTATAGAATGGCTATAGAGTCTACTTCCCCTTTATAGAATGGCTATAGAGTCTACTTCCCCTTTATAGAATGGCCATAGAGTCTACTTCCCCTTTATAGAATGGCCATAGAGTCTACTTCCCCTTTATAGAATGGCCATATAGTCTACTTCCCCTCTCTAGTATGGCTATAGAGTCTACTTCCCCTTTATAGAATGGCCATAGAGTCTACTTCCCCTTTATAGAATGGCCATATACTGTAGTATATATTCCTCACTTGTAAAGCTCTGGGGACTCCCATCTCATATGCCATAACATATTTCTGTTCTTTTAGCATGGCCATATTTGACCTACTACCCCTTCCTCTGTACATCTGGGGATGCTGATGATGAAGACGAGGTCCTTCTCCTCCAGATTCAAACCCCTATTTAACAATGAAGAGCTTTATTACCTGGAGATAGACCAGCATCGTACACATATCTCTGTCTGTCATTTCTGGCATGGCCATAGAGTAACAGACCTATCAGTTCTGTACCTCTGGGGATGCTGCTGTTGAAGTCCAGGTCCCTATCCTCGAGCTCTCTCCATCCCTTTCCTACTCTTCTATCTCCCAACCTCTTTCTCCCTCTCCCCTCCTCTCTTTCTCTTCCTCTCTTTCTCCCCCTATCTTCCTCTCTTCCTCTCTTTCTCTTCCTCTCCCCTCCTCCTCTCTTCCTCTTTCTACCACGTATCAGTTCTGTACCTCTGGGGATGCTGATGTTGAAGTCCAGGTCCCTCTTCTCCAGATGGTAGCAGGCCACATCCTGCAGCCGGGCTCTCTCCAGCTCAGACAGGCTCTGGATGGGTACTGGCTGCAGACGGACACTCTGGCCCAACATGGTCGCCCACGTATGGTCACCCTGGAGGAGAGGGGAAAAGAAAAAGCTAGTGTTAGATGTGTAAAATATATATACATTATATATATAAAACCTTTATTCATGCAAGACAGACATATTTTGAGAGAGAGAGAGAGAGAGAGAGGGATGGGGGGGAGGGGGAGGGGGAGAAAGAAAAAGAGATGAGTTGCATATGATGAGGTCATCATAAAAAAAAGAATGTCAGACAACTAAAAAGAAAAACGCAAATTGATCGTCTCAATACTAAACGAGCATCAATACTAAACGCGCATCCACAAGGGTGCGTGCTCAGCCCCCTCCTGTACTCCCTGTTCACCCATGACTGCGTGGCCATGCACGCCTCCAACTCAATCATCAAGTTTGCAGATGACACAACAGTAATGGGCTTGATTACCAACAATGACGAGACGGCCTACAGGGAGGAGGTGAGTGCACTCGGAGTGTGGTGTCAGGAAAACAACCTCTCATTCAACGTCAACAAATCAAAGGAGATGATCGTGGACTTCAGGAAACAGCAGAGGGAGTAACCCCATCCACATTGAAGGGACAGCAGTGGAGAAGGTGGAAAGTTTTAACTTCCTCGGCGTACACATCACAGACAAACTGAAATGGTCCACCCACACAGACAGCGTTGTGAAGAAGGTGCAACATCACCTCTTCAACCTCAGGAGGCTGAAGAAATTTGGCTTGTCACCCAAAACCATGACAAACTTCTACAGATGCACAATCGAGAGCATCCTGTCGGGCTGTATCACCGCCTGGTACGGCAACTGCTCCGCCCACAACCGTAAGGCTCTCCAGAGGGTGGTGAGGTCTGCACAACGCATCACTGGGGGCAAACTACCTGCCCTCCAGGACACCTACACCACCCGATGTCACAGGAAGGCCAAAAATATCTATCATCAAGGACATCAACCACCCGAGCCACTGCCTGTTCCCACCGCTACCATCCAGAAGGCGAGGTCAGTACAGGTGCATCAAAGCTGGGACCAAGAGACTGAAAAACAGCTTCTATCTCAAGGCCATCAGACTGCTAAACAGCCATCACTAACTCAGAGAGGCTGCTGCCTACATTGAGACCCAATCACTGGCCACTTTAATAAATTGATCACTTTTCACTTTCTACAAATAATAAATAATAATTCCACTTTTATAATGTTTACATATCTTACATTACTCATATCACATGTATGTACTGTATTTTATACCATCCATTGCATCTTGCCTATGCCGCTCGGCCTTCGCTCATTCATATACTTACATGTACATATTCTCATTCACCCCTTTAGATTTGTGTGTATTAGGTTGTTGTTGGGGAGTTGTTAGATTACTTGTTAGATATTACTGCACTGTCGGAACTAGAAGTAAGAAGCATTTCGCAACACTCACATTAACATCTGCTAACCATGTGTATGTGACCAATAACGTGTGATTTGATTTGAAATGATCCCAAGTATTATTTTTTATCCACAACCCACATGGAATATGCGACTAGGTAATGAACAGAAAACCATAGAAGGTAGATTGTTTACGGTTGTCATCATTGCTGACTGCCACCCATCTGCACTATTATCCAACCATCAAATCCCTGTGGAATAGGACATACTGTAGACATAGTGTACATCCAAAAGGGCACCCTATTCCCTACATAGTGCACTATTTTTGACCAGGGACTATATAGGGAATAGGGTGCCATTTGTGATGCATACATAGCCAGAGGCCGACTGAGAGCTTAACAACATCTCTACTGTATCTCCTGCTTTCCCAAAGAACCTGCTTACAAATATACTGTATGATACCGTAGGAATGACGGCTGGGAAATTCCCTTGTCCTCAGTAGGGAGTAAGTTCAGTTTTATCGTAGGGTGCGTTCGTAAATTCACTCTGGCTATCTACTCCGATTTCAGAGTACTCTCTCGTCTGAGCGTACAAGAGCGAACTCTCAACACCTGTTGAATATGGCCGGTGTCAGTAAAAGTCGGCAAAAAAGCATAATTAAATTGTTGCCAGCAGCACAGTTACAGTCACCAAGGCACTGGATAACTTGAAAACAGCCTAACCAGTTCTGCCAGGGCGAGAAAAATGGTCAGAGTGAGGTGTTCTCTCATTTGTGTCTGGAGGAAGCTAGCAAGCTAGCCAACATTAGCCAGTTAGCTTGGGTGCTTGACTGCTGTTGTGAGGTCAGAGCACTCAGATCAACCCTACTCCTCAGCCAGTGTCCAGTGTGATCTCAGATCAACCCTACTCCTCAGCCAGTGTGATCTCAGATCAACCCTACTCCTCAGCCAGTGTGATCTCAGATCAACCCTACTCCTCAGCCAGTGTCCAGTGCCAGTGTGATCTCAGATCAACCCTACTCCTCAGCCAGTGTCCAGTGTGATCTCAGATCAACTCTACTCCTCAGCCAGTGTCCAGTGTGATCTCAGATCACCCTACCTAGCCAGTGTCCAGTGTGATCTCAGATCAACCCTACTCCACGGCCAGTGTCCAGTGTGATCTCAGATCAACTCTACTCCTCAGCCAGTGTCCAGTTGATCTCAGAATCAACCTACTCCTCAGCCAGTGTCCAGTGTGATCTCAGATCAACCCCTACTCCTCAGCCAGTGTCCAGTTTGATCTCAGATCAACCTACTCCTCGGCCAGTGTCCAGTGTGATCTCAGATTAACCCTACTCCTCAGCCAGTTCAGTGTGATCTCAGATCAACCCTACTCCTCGGCCAGTGTCCAGTGTGATCTCAGATCAACCCTACTCCTCAGCCAAGTGTCCAGTGTGATCTCAGATCAACCCTACTCCTCAGCCAGTGTCCAGTGTTTCTCAGATCAACCCTACTCCTCAGCCAGTGTGATCTCAGATCAACCCTACTCCTCAGCCAGTGTCCAGTGTGATCTCAGATCAACTCTACTCCTCAGCCAGTGTCCAGTGTGATCTCAGATCAACCCTACTCTCGGCCAGTGCCAGTGTGATCTCAGATCAAACCCTACTCCTCACCAGTGTCCAGTGTGATCTCAGATCAACCCTACTCCTCAGCCAGTGTCCAGTGTGATCTCAGATCAACCCTACTCCTCAGCCAGTGTCCAGTGTGTCTCAGATCAACCCTTACCTCAGCCAGTGTTGATCTCAGATCAACCCTACTCCTCAGCCAGTGTCCAATGTGATCTCAGATCAACCCTACTCCTCAGCCAGTTGTGCCAGTGTGATCTCAGATCAACCCTACTCCTCAGCCAGTGTCCAGTGTGATCTCAGATCAACCCTACTCCTCGGCCAGTGTCCAGTGTGCGCTCTGAACGCTCTGAATTTCTGAAAGGAAAATCTGAATATACTGAACGCCCAGAGCCACTCTGAGCACACTCAAGGACTCCAGATTGAACTTACAAACACACCCTTAGTTGAAACACACACACATCTCTTACAGAAGAACAGACATCCATTTATTCTCTCTCTCTTGTGTTGGTTTAGACAGAGGACAAACTTCCTTTTGAACGCTGAAGGCTATGTCTGGGGGATAAATGTCAGGTCATTCTCAGTGTGGAGAAGCGAATAAGAGAAGTCACAACCGGAAGTCTGTTCAAGGCCCTCTCCCCCTGGGTTAGACACTGGACCCACAAGGCTTCGGAATGTTTAATGTGCGTTCCAAATGGCACCCTATTCCCTATATAGTGTACACTAATTTTGACCCGGTCCCAATTTCGACCCGGCTCTAGTCAAATGTAGTGCACTATACAGGGAATAGGGTGCCATTTAGGAAGTGAGCTCTGCAGATCTTAGAACACAGAGACAGAAAAGCATGACATTTTAATGTTGTGGGAATACAGTGCATTCGGAAAGTGTTCATACCCCTTGACTTTTTCCACATCTAGTTCTGTTACAGCCTTGTTCTAAAATTGATTAAATAAAAACATTTCCTCAGCAATCTACACACATTACCCCACAATGACAATGCAAAAACAGGTTTTTAGATAAATTAAAAAAAGATAAACAAATGAAAAAAACTGAAATATCTTATTTACATAGGTATTCAGAACCTTTGCTATGAGATTGTCAGAGCAAAAACCAAGCAATGAGGTCGAAGGAGTTGTCCGTAGAGCTCCGAGACAGGATTGTGTCGAGGCACAGATCTGGGGAATGGCACCAAAACATTCCTCCAGCATTGAAGGTCCCCAAGAACACAGTGGCCTCCATCATTCTTAAATGGAAGAAGTTTGGAACCCTTAAGACTCCTCCTAGTGCTGTCCGCCCGGCAAAACTGAGCAATCTGGGGAGAAAGGCCTTGGTCAGGGAGGTGACAAAGAACCCGATAGAGTTCCTCTGTGGAGATGGGAGAAACTTCCAGAAGGACAACCATCTCTGCAGCACTCCACCAATCAGGCCTTTATGGTAGAGTGGCCAGGCGGAAGCCACTCCTCAGTAAAAGGCACATGACAGCCCACTTGGAGTTTGCCAAAGGGCACCTAAAGACTCTCATACCATGAGAAACAAGATTCTCTGGTCTGATGAAACCAAGATTTAACTATTTGGCCTGACTGCCAAGTGTCAAGTGCCAAGTGTCACATCTGGAGGAAACCTGGCACCATCCCTACGGTGAAGCACGGTGGTGGCAGCATCATGCTATGGGGATGTTTTTCAGAGGCAGGGAGTGGGAGACTAGTCAGAATTGAGGCAAAGATGAAGGAAGCAAAGTACAGAGAGATCCTTGATAAAAATCTGCTCCAGAGCGTTTAGGACCTCAGACTGGGGCGAAGGTTCACCTTCAAACATGACAACGAACCTAAGATACAGCCAAGACAACGCAGGAGTGGCTTCGGGACAAGTCTCTGAATGTCCTTGAGCGGCCCAGCCAGAGCCCGGACTTGAACTCGATCAAACATCTCTGGAGAGACCTGAAAATAGCTGTGCGGCAACGCTCCCCATCCAACCTGACAGAGCTTGAGAGGATCTGCAGAGAAAATGGGAGAATCTATCCAAATACATTCATACCTAAAAAGACTTGAGGCTGTAATCACTGCCAAAGGTGCTTCAACATAGTACTCAGAGTAAAGGGCCTGAATACTTACGTAAATGTGATATTTCAGGGTTTTTTCTTCATAAATTAGCCAAAATTCCCAAAAAATAAAATTTTTCTTTGTCATTATGGGGTATTGTGTGTAGATTGATGAGGGGAAAAAACGATTTAATAGATTTTAGAATAAGGCTGTAATCTAACAAAAAGTCAAGGGGTCCAAAGACTTTACACTTTCCAAAGACACTGTATGCTAGCCTGGTCCCAGATCTGTTTGTTCTCTTGCCAGCTCTATTGATTTCAATATCAAGCCAAACATCACAGTTCCATAAGGAGTTGGGAAGAGAGCCAAAACAAACTGGTACCCAGGAAGATGCTATTCTAGGATCAGAATCAACTGGTCTAGAACATCAGAGTAACTAATGCTGTTCTGGAATCAGAATCAACTGGTCTAGATCATCAGAGTAACTAATGCTGTTCTAGAATCAGAACCAACTGGTCTAGATCATCAACGAGTAACTAATGTGTTCTAGAATACAGAACCAACTGGTCTAGATCATCAGAGTAACTAATGCTGTTCTAGAATCAGAACCAACTGGTCTAGATCATCAGAGTAACTAATGCGTTCTAGAATCAGAACCAACTGGTCTAGATCATCAGAGTAACTAATGCTGTTCTAGAATCAGAACCACCTAGTCTAGATCATTAAGAGTAACTAATGCTGTTCTAGAATCAGAACCAACTGGTCTAGATCATCAGAGTAACTAATGCTGTTCTAGAATCCTTAATAAAATTGAAAAACAGTCCAAGGTAACAGTGTAGCCATATGAAGTAATGTAGCCTAATATGTATAGAATAATCATCAAAGGGTTATCCGTACTATGGAAATAATGAACGACGTTGACGGTGCGTAGCGCGGAGTGGAACTGACCTTCCACGGAGTTGCATTATTTCCAGTGAACGCATAGATCCCTTATCCCTTTCTTGAATTCTACCGTGCTGTGCTTTATAGGGAAATAATGCACGATCTAGAATGCATTTCAAGCCAACTAGAAACGAGTATTCAACAATGCCACGTTATAAAATGCATTTTAAACTGCTGATTGGCTGACAGATGTGGTATATCAGACCGTAAACCATGGTATGACAAGACGTTTATTTTTACTGCTCAAATTACATTGGTTACCAGTTTATAACAGCAATAAAGCACCTTGGGGGTTTGTGGTATATTGCCAATATACCATGGCTAAGGGCTGTATCCAGGCACTCCGACTTTCCCACACCCCTTGAGCGTTATTGCTTAAATATAGTTGTATTAACATGTAAGGATATAGAGAATGGAATGGTATTAACATGGTAAGGATATAGAGAGATGGAATGGTATTACATGGTAAGGATATAGAGAGATGGAATGGTATTAACATGGTAAGGATATAGAGAGATGGAATGGTATTAACATGGTAAGGATATAGAGAGGATTTACTTCTCAACAGTCCATTCCTGGGTGATTGCCAGGCAATATAAATGGAATGGGCACAGGATGGAGGGAGTTAGGGAGGTATTGCATGACAAATAACAAACAGAGAGAGGAAAGCAAAGAAAGGGAGTAAGAGAGAATAAAGAGAGAGAAACAAGATACAAATTAGGCATTAAGAGGTGTTTGATGGTGGATTACGGTGACAACATGGACAACAAGTCAAAACACACTTGTGTGTGTGTGTACAGTAATGTGAGTATGTGTGTGTGTGCTTTCATGAGTGTGTGTGTGTGTGTGTGCACAGTTTTCTCTAGTGGCATTTTAGTAAAACAATAAATTAAGCAGCTTGTCCCAGTCTAGACTGAGCCTCACCATAAATGAAATTTACAGCAGAAGTGACGGACCAAAAACTGAACAAGAACCCCTGGTATATACTACAGCTAATACTGAACCAGCTAAAACGGAACCCCTGGTACATTACTACAGCTAAAACTGAACCAACAGCCCTCTGTTATAATACTACAGCTAATACTGAACCCACTGGTATATACTACAGCTAATCTGAACCCCCTGGTACATTACTACAGCTAATACTGAACCACCTGGTAATTATACAGCTAATACTGAACCCCTGGTATATTACTACAGCTAATACTGAACCCCCTGGTATATTACTACAGCTAATACTGAACCCCCTGTTAAATACTACAGCTAATACTGAACCAACAGCCCTCTGTTATATTACTACAGCTAATACTGAACCCCCTGGTACATTACTACAGCTAGTACTGAACCCCCTGGTATATTACTACAGCTAATACTGAACCCCCTGGTATATTACTACAGCTAATACTGAACGCCCTGGTCTATTACTACAGCTAATACTGAACCCCCTGGTCTATTACTACAGCTAATACTGAACCCCCTGGTCTATTACTACAGCTAATACTGAACGCCCTGGTCTATTACTACAGCTAATACTGAACCCCCTGGTCTATTACTACAGCTAATACTGAACCCCTGGTCTATTACTACAGCTAATACTGAACGCCCTGGTCTATTACTACAGCTAATACTGAACCCCCTGCTCTATTACTACAGCTAATACTGAACCCCCTGGTCTATTACTACAGCTAATACTGAACCCCTTGTTATATTACTACAGCTAATACTGAACCCCCTGGTATATTACTACAGCTAAAACTAAACCCCCTGGTACATTACTACAGCTAATACTGAACCCCCTGGTAATATTACTACAGCTAATACTGAACCCCTGCTCTATTACTACAGCTAATACTGAACCCCCTTGTCTATTTACTACAGCTAATACTGAACCCCTGGTATATTACTACAGCTAATACTGAACCCCCTGTTATAATACTACAGCTAGTACTGAACCCCCTGGTCTATTACTACAGCTAATACTGAACCCCTGGTCTATTACTACAGCTAATACTGAACCCCCTGGTCTATTACTACAGCTAATACTGAACCCCTGGTCTATTACTACAGCTAATACTGAACCCCCTGGTATATTACTACAGCTAATACTGAACCCCTGGTATATTACTACAGCTAATACTGACCCCCTGGTCTATTACTACAGCTAATACTGAACCCCTGGTCTATTACTACAGCTAATACTGAACCGCCTGGTATATTACTACAGCTAATACTGAACCCCTGGTATATTACTACAGTAATACTGAACCCCCTGGTACATTACTACAGCTAATAATGACCCCCTGGTATATTATTACAGCTAATACTGACCCCCCTGGTATATTACTACAGCTAATACTGAACCCCTGGTACATTACTACAGCTAAACTGAACCCCCTGGTATATTACTTACAGCTAAGGTAGCTCTGCTCCAAGAACCTGGCCTTTCCACAGGCTTTATAGTGGGCTGTTTATGTTGAGGCGGTTATATGGACTGTGTATTTGTGTATGGGCGGAGGGAGGGGGGGGGGGGGGTTCGTGTGTGTGCAGGATTCTGGAACCATTGTTAGAAGGTTGTATACTATCATGATGATATGGTTCTGTTCTGTTGGCAAGAATAAACCATTATTAGTGTTAGGTGACCGATGAATCCTCGTATGCTTGACTGACGGGATATGAATCATTTAATTTCCATCACTACCAGGCTGTTCCGTTTATTTTTTTCTCCATTTCATTTATTTTTCCTTGTTTGTCATGTCAGCACCGAGACAGCTTTCCAATGGAGTCAACACCACTCTACTGCCTGACCGGGCCGGGAGTCAAAGTCAGAGGTCAGAGGTCGTCACACGTCACGTGATGGGAGTGGCGGGAAGTTGAGCCATGTTTTACATTCAGCATCACTCCATCAGGGAAATATAGTATTCCTTCTAACAGATATCTACATATATAGCAGGAGTTTCTGCATCCCTGAAAATAATCAGATTTTATGGAAATATAAATGTTTTGAAAACATAGCTTGTCCAAAAAAAGGGTCTCTTGGGCACAACTTACTCAGGGGACGTTTGGCTGCCTTGAGGTAAGTGGTACGTTGAGCATAGGGACAGGGGACGTTTTGGCTGCCTTGAGGTATGTGGTAACGTTGAGCAGAGGGACAGGGGAGTTTGGCTGCTTGAGGTAAGTGGTACGTTGGCATAGGGACAGGGGACGTTTGGCTGCCTTGAGGTAAGTGGTACGTTGAGCATAGGACAGGGGACGTTTGGCTGCCTTGAGGTAAGTGGTAGTTGAGCATAGGGACAGGGGACGTTGGCTGCCTTGAGGTATGTGGTACGTTGAGCATAGGGACAGGGGACGTTTGGCTGCCTTGAGGTATGTGGTACGTTGAGCATAGGGACAGGGGACGTTTGGCTGCTTGAGGTATGTGGTACGTGAGCATAGGGACAGGGGACGTTTGGCTGCCTTGAGGTATGTGGTACGTTGAGCAGAGGGACAGGGGACGTTTGGCTGCCTGAGGTAAGTGGTACTTGAGCATAGGGACAGGGGACGTTTGATGCTTGAGGTAAGTGGTCGTTGAGCATAGGGACAGGGGACGTTTGGCTGCCTTGAGGTAAGTGTACGTTGAGCATAGGACAGGGGACGTTTGGCTGCCTTGAGGTAAGTGGTACGTTGGACATAGGACAGGGGACGTTTGGCTGCCTTGAGGTAATGGTACGTGAGCCATAGGGACGGGGACGTTTGCTGCCTTGAGGTAAGTGGGTGAAGGTGTCCTGTGACAGTGGGTGAAGGAGTCTTGTTGACAGTGGGTGAAGGAGTCTTGTGACAGTGGGTGAAGGGTGTCCTGTGACAGTGGGAGTCGTAAGTGGGTGAGAGTCTGTGACAGTGGTGAGGTGTCCTGTGACAGTGGGTGAAGTGTCCTGTGACAGTGGGTGAAGGTGTCCTGTGAGAGTGGGGAAGTTTCGTGACGTGTGAAGGTGTCCTGTGACAGTGGGTGAAGTGTCCTGTGACAGTGGGGTGAAGGAGTCTTCTGTGACAGTGGGTGAAGGAGTCTTGTGACAGTGGGTGAAGGTGTCCTGTGACAGTGGGTGTGAAGGTGTCCTGTGACAGTGGGTGAAGGAGTCCTGTGACAGTGGGTGAAGGAGTCCTGTGACAGTGGGTGAAGGTGGTCCTGTGACACGTGGGTGAAGGGAGTCGCTGTGACAGTGGGGTGAAGTGTCCTGTGACAGTGGTGAAGGAGTCTGTGACAGTGGGGTGAAGGTGTCCTGTGACAGTGGGTGAAGGATTCCTGTGAACAGTGGGTGAAGGGTCTGTACAGTGGGTGAAGTGCTAATAGGTCAACAGTTTTAATTTATGGAATGGGGGTGCGGTAAATATGTATAAGCTTAAAATGTATGCCTACATTCTGATATACAGTTGAGTCGGAAGTTTACATACACTAGGTTGAAGTCATTAAAACTCGTTTTTCAACCATCCACACATTTCTTGTTAAAAAACTATAGTTTTAAGTCAAGTCGGTTTTAGGACATCTGCTTTGGTGCATGACACAAGTAATTCCAACAATTGTTTAGCAGATTATTTCACTTATAATTCACTGTATCACGAATTCCAGTGGGTCAGAAGTTTACATACACTAAGTTGACTGTGCCTTTAAACAGCTTGGGAAATTCACAGAAAATTATGTCACTGGCTTTAGAAGCTTCTGATAGGCTAATTGACATAATTTGAGTCAATTGGAGGTATACCTGTGGATGTATTTCAAGGCCTACCTTCAAAACTCAGTGCCTCTTTGCTTGACATCATGGGAATTCAAAAGAAATCAGCCAAGACCTCAGAAAAAAATGGTGGACCTCCACAAGTCTGGTTCATCCTTGGGGCAATTTTCCAAATGCCTGAGGTACACATTCATCTCTGTACAAACAATAGTACGTAAGTATAAAACACCATGGGACACGCAGCCATCAAACGCTCAGGAAGGAAGACGCGTTCTGTCTCCCTAGAGATGAACGTACTTTGGGTGCGAAAAGTGCAAATCAATCCCAGAACAACAGCAAAGGACCTTGTGAAGATGCTGGAGGAAACAGATACAAAAGTATCTATATCCAGTAAAACGAGTCCGATATGACATAACCTGTAAGGCCACTCTTAAGGAAGAAGCCACTGCTCCAAAACCGCCACAAAAAAGCCAGACTACGGTTTGCAACTGCACATGGGGACAAAGACATCAGTCAGGAAGTTAAAGCTTGGTCGCGATTGGGTCTTCCAAATGGACAATGACCCCAAGCATACTTCCAAAGTTGTGGTAAAATGGCTTAAGGACAACAAAGTGAAGGTATTGGAGTGGCCATCACAAAGCCCTGACCTCAATACTATAGAACATTTGTGGGCAGAACTGAAAAAGCGTGTGGGAGCAAGGAGGCCTACAAACCTGACTCAGTTACACCAGCTCTGTCAGGAGGAATGGGCCAAAATTCATCCTACTTATTGTGGGAAGCTTGTGGAAGGCTACCCGAAATGTTTGACCCAAGTTAAACAATTTAAAGGCAATGCTACCAAATACTAAATGAGTGTATGTAAACTTCTGAATGTGATGAAAGAAATAAAATGTGAAATAAATCATTCTCTCTACTATTATTCTACTCTACTCTACTAATGACATTTCACATTCTTAAAATAAAATGGTGATCCTAACTGACCTAAGACAGGGAATTTTTACAAGGATTAAATGTCAGGAATTGTGACAAACTGAGTTTAAATGTATTTGGCTAAGGTGTATGTAAACTTCTGACTTAAACTGTAGATCTCTGTGTTCAATACCACTGACGCTTCCATTTTTTGGCCAGTTGTCTGTGACAGAGACGTTGTTTCAATGTGCCAATTCGTGGTCAAGTTCTCTGCATTTGAGGCTACTAAGCCCAGGAAACTTGTTTTACGACTTGTTTTACATGCTCAGACTCCATGTCATTAGATAAGACCTTGTGTGTCTCCGCCACACTGTCATAACCCATCTTTCACACGGTACATATACATTTAATTTTTTTGTCAAAGTGCCTCTTCAGTGTCATTCAGTCTCTTCAGTGTCATTCAGTCTCTTCAGTGTCATTCAGTCTCTTCAGTGTCATTCAGTCTCTTCAGTGTCATTCAGTCTGCTTGGCCAGTGTTCATTCCAGTCTCGTTCAGTGGTCATTCAAGTCTTCCTTCAGTGTCATCCGATGTAACTGGATGTCTTACACCATGGATGTCAGGATGGTAGCATTTACAGAAGGCCACGCACCACAGTTGAGAGAGAGCGATATCGCTGCGTCGTTGTCTAGTTGATCATGATTACAGAGGATTGCAGCAGTTGCAGAGGTAGTCTGACCACAGTGTTAAGTTATCGTTACTTGCATCGCCGTGCCTAGTGTAGCATCGAGCATTGCGTGGCAGAACTAGGTGTCGATATGTTGCGGTAGAAGATAAGGGAGAATTGGGATTATGTGTCGTTGTGCGCCCTTACGTGCCCCTCAGATTTCCTCTGGCAACGAGGCGAATCAGGAGCAGCTATAGTGAGGGCAACAGAGCGCGGCGCGAATGCTCGTATACGAATGTAACTTTCCTTAATGACAGGTACCCTGAACAGACTTCTCACCAAGCCGAGGACATCATAAAGAGACATCCCGCTAAATAGTTTAGTTAAACCCGTTAACCAAATAGCTAAACCCGGACCCGCTTTTGACTCTCAACATACCTGCCGCTCCTTGTGTTAATATCGTCGACTTTTTATTCTAATCGCTATGACTGTCTACGAGTAGCCAGGTGACCGTCAATTACCGCAGTACGACGCCTGTAGCTAGCGGCCACTGGCACTTGACTGCTCCGCGTACTGCGTACTGGGTCCCGAAGCAGACCGCTTGACCCCCCGTGCGCGCGCCCCCGCCGCCTCGCCCGCCCGCCGTCGTATCACCCCGCCGCAACACCCAGCGCTCACTATATTTACGCC
The DNA here is from genome assembly GCF_002910315.2 of Salvelinus sp. IW2-2015. Classification (NCBI taxonomy): domain Eukaryota; kingdom Metazoa; phylum Chordata; class Actinopteri; order Salmoniformes; family Salmonidae; genus Salvelinus; species Salvelinus sp. IW2-2015. The sequence continues at coordinate 36,871,234 of NC_036859.1, forward strand.
CACGTTGGCCCGCTCTACTCCACCCCAGACACCCGCCCCCCAGCCCGCCCCGCCCCCAGCCATCCTCGTCGAGCTAATATCTCCGTCTATGTGCTCACGCTCTCATCTGCTCTACTCCTCTGTCTCACTCTCCATCCTACCACTGCTTTTACCTATCCCTCGCCAGCTCTCCATCTCCTCCTCTCACTTTTCCTCGCCTCCTCTCTCGCCCGTTGTTGGGCGCCCAACCCGCGCCTTCGCCCGGTCAACCCCTCCTCCTCCACGTGCTCCAGCCTCCCCACTCCACCCACACTGTTGCCCCCCCTCTCTCACGCACAGCCCCATCCCGTGCACCACACACTACACACTCTTGACTTTCTGGATCTCGAACTTTAGATACCTGCGGCCCACGCCTCTCCTCGACACCCCGGAACCCCCCCCCGGCCCCCCTCAGACCGGCGCGCTCACCGCCACCTCGCCACTCTCGCTCTACTGCCATCGCTACTCACTCGGGACCACCCCTGGGACCTCGCACCACGCACCGCGCAGACGGCAGCACTCACGTTCCAAGCCCCGCCTCGCTACCCACCTCGACACTCGTACTCTTCCACAACCTGCAGAATCGCTCGCTCCCCCGCATTCCCTCAACCCCACACCACCCCCTCTGGAGTCTGCTCTGCTAACGGACAGAAAATCCGCCTGCGAAGTCTCCCACTCCACGCCCAACTCCGAGCACCACTTGCACAACACTCGTCACAACACTACACTATTCCCCCCCCCATGGTCCTTACTCAACCCCTCTCGACCCCCACACCTTGTACGTCATCCATCTTGCGCTCACTCGGCCTCACTCCCCTCTATCCCCATGGCCATCGCGCTCAACTTACACCATGGCCCCCATTCCGCCCCTCGGCTCACACTTACCACGCTCGGCACTCCTGCGCTCGACACCCCTCTCCCCACTCCCCGCCCCCACTCTGGCTCATCCTTAACTCCATGGCCATCCTGGCTACACTCTCTCACCTCCCACCTGGCCACTCTCGCCTAACACTCCCTACCCCCGCCCACACCTCGCCCCCACTCTCGGCCTCATTCTCATCCCCCATCGCGCCCATCTCGGCCCTCATATTCTATCACACCTGGCCGATTCGGCCTCAACTTACCCTCGCATGGGCCCATTGCGCTCACTCTTATGCCCCGCATGGCCACCTCTGCCGCCTCATCTTCACCTCCACTGCGCCCATTCGACCACCTTCACACTTCACCCCCCCATGCGCCACCTCCTGGCTCAACTTCGCACCGACCCCATGCGCATCACTGGCTCATTTTCACCTCCCACTGCGCCCAATCCTGGCTTCACACTTACCCATGGCATTGCGCCTCATCTCCTATCCCGTATCGCGCCCATCTGGCTTCATCCTCCCATCCACTGCACATCCTCGCGCCATCTCGCCCTCACACACACCAACCCCGAGCGAGCCGAGGCAAAACCGCAGCACGCACGCACTCACAGCGCCACTCCCGGCGCAATCACACACACTCGCCACCCACCCACTCGCGCATCGGGCACTACACGACACTCCGCCAGCACACTCGCGCATCGGGTAAGTTGACCCGCAATGGCCCCATCGGGACTACCCAGCACCTCGCACCGACAACCTGCGCATCCGGGGTACAGTTGAGCCCAAATGCGCCCACTGGGCGCTACGCCTCTCGCACGCCACACTGGCATCGCGAACTACCCCCACGCCATCGCACGCCCAATGGCCACACTCGGGATACCCCAGATGAGCCAATGGACACTGGTACACGTCCTGACGCGCAATTGCGGCCACTCGGGATACCAGCACCCTGCAGCGCATGGCACTGCGCGCATCCTAGGCAAGCCATGGAGCCACACCTGTGGCCATCCCGGAGCCGCGTCAGCCTTGCACGCCACCATGCCCACACTCGGCGAGCTCACGCAACTCGCAGCCACTCCCCGCCCACCTCGGCACTACAGATCGAGCCAATGCGCATCGCGCGCTTCAATTGAGCCATGGCGCATCGGGTAAGTTGACGCCAATGGCCATCGGGTTACGCTTGAGGCCAATGGCATCGCGGACACCAGATCGAGCATACAAATGTATGATCAACTTGGCTCAGGTTCATTAAACATCACTATTACATTCCACGTTCTTGCAAACGATCGTGCGTCATGCCACGTCATCTCAACCTCCGACGGGCATCCTCCCTCTCGCCTCGTCTCGACCCCACCCGCACCGTCAGCACTTCAGAGGGGGTCTGGTGTTAAATGCCGGAGCCGAGCGCACCCATTCCTCCACTTGACCATATGACTCCTCGAGCTTCTCGACAGCTGACTAAGGTCCTCATTCCTCTTTCCATCATGTTCCCATGGATAACACACAATACAAACCACAGCAGGCGCTCTACCGCCCTCTCGCAGCCGTCCTTGAGAGAGCTGCACATTGACCTCCAACTGTCACAACTCACACTCCGTTTACTTTGTCACAATGCCTTCGTCAAACACAACCACGGGTGTACCCGACTCTCCACACGAGTGAAATGTTATCCCAAGGGCCATCTCCACCCAACCAACGCAGATGCAGGACCAGGAAACATAGAGAACATCACTGACGCAGAAGGCTAAACATGGTAAATCCAATAAAGCTAACAATAAACTACCCACCAAATACAATAACGAACGAGATACACGATAGGACCGTCGGCCTACTCACTACCACGGTCGCCTACCTACACGCGCCCCGGGGTACCAGTCACCCCCGAGTCCAATTGTGCAGCGCGGTACTGTGTAATCTGACGCCGTAGCACTACTCGTACTCTGCTACATACTCATCTAGGATAAAGGGTGACGACGTACATTAAACCAGTAGCAGCCACCGCCGTACTCGCTGAGCTCGCACGCTCAAAAGCGGATCGCGGTACCATCTCGCTTCTGTCTCAACGGCTCTCTCCACCTCCACTATCTCAGCAGCTCTTATGTCTTTCGGGTCACGAAGCTGTTTCAGCCGTCTCGCTGATTTTAAGCGTCCGAAAAGCTTACGTCGTTCCGACTTGTTCGCTCCGTTTGCGCCTGTTGGTTCCCCTCCGGTTGCCAACGCGAACCTGAAACGACACGGAAGAAATCCATGTTGCCAAACGCACGCACGACACAGAGATTCGAGCACCACTGCACCGAGGCTACTCCGACATCCACCTCGAAAGGAGACTGAATTGACACTGAACGACGACTGAACTGACACTTGAAGAGACTGGCAATGACACTGAAGAGACTGATGACACTGACAGAGGACCATCGAAAGAATGACAAAGCTCCGAAGCCAGAGCGTGAATGCAGCTGCAATGAGACTGATGACACTGAAAGAGACTGAATACTGACAGACTGAATGACATCTCGAGAGCACTTTGACAAAACAAATTTAAATGTATATGCTACCGTGTCGAAAGATGGGCTTCACTCACAGTGTGGCGGAGACAACCAAGGTCTTATCTCTGACCATGGAGTCCTGAGCATGTAAAACCAAGTCCGTTGAACAACAAGCTTTCCTGGCTTAGTGCCTCAAAATGCAGAGCAACCTCTGACCAACGAATTGGCACACTCTGGAAACAACGTCTCTGTCACCAGAAGTCAATGCCCAAAAAAATGGGAAGACGCTCACGCTGGTATTGAACACAGAGCATCTGCACCACGTTCTCTAAGTCATGAAGTTTTACATACACTTAGCGCAAATACATTTAACTCAGTTTTGTCACAATTCCTGACATTTAATCCTTTGTAAAAAGTTCCCTGTTCTATAGGTTCAGTTAGGAGTCACCATTTTATTTTAAGAATGTGAAATGTCATTAGTAGAGTAGAGTAAATATAGTAGAGAGAATGATTTATTTCACATTTTATTTCTTTCGTCACATTCAGAAGTTTACATACACCATTTAGTATTTGTAGCATTGCCTTAAATTGTTTAACTTGGGTCAACATTTCGGGTAGCCTTCCACAAGCTTCCCACAATAAGTAGGATGAATTTTGGCCCATTCGCTCCTGACAGAGCTGGTGTTAACTGAGTCAGGTTTGTAGGCCTCCTTGCTCCCACAGCCTTTTCAGTTCTGCCCACAAATGTTCTATAGTATTGAGGTCAGGGCTTTGTGATGGCCACTCCAATAACCTTCACTTTGTTGTCCTTAAGCCATTTTACCACAACTTTGGAAGTATGGCTTTGGGTGCCATTGTCCATTTGGAAGACCCAATCGGCACCAAGCTTTAACTTCCTGCGTGAGTCGGGTCTTTGCTCCCATGTGCAGGTGTGGCAAACCGTAGTCTGGCTTTTTTGTGGGCGGTTTTGGAGCAGTGGCTTCTTCCTTAATGAGTGGCCTTACAGGTTATGTCATATCGGACTCGTTTATACTGTGGATATAGATACTTTTGTATCTGTTTCCTCAGCATCTTCACAAGGTCCTTTGCTGTTGTTCTGGGATTGATTTGCACTTTTCGCACCAAAGTACGTTCCAATCTCTAGGAGACGAACGGTTCCTTCCCTGAGCAGTTTTGGATGGGCTGCGTGGTCCCATGGTGTTTATACTTTACGTACGTATTGTTTGTACAAGATGAGAATGTGTACCTTCAGGCATTTGGGAGAATTGCTCGCCAAGGATGAACCGAGACTTGTGGGAGGTCACCATTTTTTTCCTGAGGTCTTGGCTGATTGTCTTTTTGAATTTCGCCATGGATGTCAAGCAGAAGAGGCGACGTCGAGTTGGAAGGGTAGGCCGTTGAACGGCATATCATCCACAGGGTACGTAGCTTGCCGCGAAGGCCCTCATTGACTCAAATTATTGTCTGAATTAGCCTATCAGAAAGCTTCTAAGCCTCATGACATCAATTTTCTGTGAATTTCCCACACCTGTTATAGAAGGCCACAGTCAACTTGTTGTATGTAACTTCTGACCCACTGGAAATTGTGATACAGTGGAATTATAAGTGAAATAACTGTAACAATTGGTTGGGACATTAGCTTGTGTCAGGGCACAAAGCAGGATGATTGCCTAACGCGATGAACAAAAGTGTTTATTAACAGAATGTGGTGGTTAAAAACGGTTGACTTCAAACGAAGCTATTAGTCATGATCGTTGTAACAAGAACTACATGGTAACAACTGGCGCATGGTCGATAAGACACATTTTAAGATTCAGAGGCCTAGTGTATGTAAACTGCCACTCAGCTGTTACGAATGTAGGGCCATACATTTAAGGGATCATGCATTATGCGACCCTGTCTCTAATCTAGCGAACTGTCTGACGCTGATTGAGCCATCTACTCACTGTACAGATGCGCCTCGACCCACTGGTCGGTCACAGCGGAATCCTTCACCACTGCACAGGAGCAGCGCTTCTGCCACTGTCACTAGGCATCTCCTTCAGACCAGCGATTATGTCATTCAGGACATCACTTCACCCCACTGGCTCACAGCGTACTCCTTCACCGCACTGTCACAGGACCAGCCTTCACCCACTGTCACAGGACTTCCTTCACCCACTGTCACATGACTCCTGTTCACGCGCAGCTGCAGGAAGTTTCACACCCCCGTCACAGGACACCCTTCCACTCCAGCTGTCACGAGGACACCTTCACCCACGTGTCGACAAGATCCTTCACCCATCTGTCACAAAGGACTCCTTCACCCACTGTAACAGGACTACCCTTCACCCACTGTCACAGGACACCTTGCACCCACTGTCCGCGAACACCTTCACCACTCTCACAGGACACACTCACCCGACTCGTCACAGGACACGCTTCCCCCACTGTCACAGAGACCTTCACCCACTGTCAAGACCTCACCCACAGGACCCTTCACCCACTGTCACAGGAACACCCTTCACGCCAGCTGTCACAAGACTCCTTCACCCACTGTCACTAAGACTCCTTCACCCACCTGTCACAGACCGTCACTTACTCGACAAGTCTTCCAGCTCACTACCATTACCTAAGGCAGCCAAACTCCCTCATGTCAGTCACACAGCCAGCCAAACGTCCCCTCGTCCCTATGCTCAAGCGTACCACTTACCTCAAGGCAGCCAAACGTCCCCTGTCCTATGCTCAACGTACCACATACCTCAAGGCGCAAACGTCCCCTGTCCCTATGCTCAACGTACCACATACCAGGCAAGAGCGAGCCAAACGTCCCCTGTCCCTATGCTCAACGTACCACTTACCTCAAGGCAGCCAAACGTCCCCTTCCCTATGCTCAATCGTACACTTACCTCAAGGCAGCCAAACGTCCCCTGTCTCCTATGCCTCAACGTACCACATACTCAAGGCGAGCCAAACGTCCCCTGTCCCTACTGCTCAACCGTACACACTTAACCTCAAGGATGCAAACACGTCCCCTGTCCCTGATGTGCGCAGACGTACACAGCTACCTCGAAGGGCAGCCAAACGTTCCCCTGTCCCTTGCTACAACGTTACCACATACCTCAGGCAAGCCGAAACGTCCCCTGTCCCTATGCTCAACGTACCACTTACCTCAAGGCAGCCAAATCACCTCCTGTCACCTATGGCACTCAAACGGTAGCCACGTTACCTCAAGGCGCCAAACGTCCCCTGTGTCCGTATGACGTCCAG
>NC_036859.1:36877874-36894201 GCF_002910315.2 Salvelinus sp. IW2-2015
CTCTTCAGTGTCATTCAGTCTCTTCAGTGTCATTCAGTCTCTTCAGTGTCATTCAGTCTCTTCAGTGTCATTCAGTCTCTTCAGTGTCATTCAGTCTCTTCAGTGTCTCAATCTCTTTCTGCTGCTCAAATGGATTTCTTCCCTTCTCTCAGTTCCTTGGCAACAGGAACAACAGCAACAGCAACAGCAACAGTAACTTCCTTAACAGCAGGACCCTGAACAGCTTCTACCCCGAAGACATAAGACTGCTAAATAGTTAGTTAAACCGTTAACCAAATAGCTACCCGGACCCTTTTTGACTCATCACATACGCTGCTGCTACTGTTTAATATCGTCACTTTATTCCTAATGATATGTACATACAGTATCTACCTCAATTACCCAGTACCCCTGCACATTGACTCGGTACTGGTACCCCGTGTATACACCGTGTATATAGCCACGTTATCGTTACTCATTGTGTATTTATTGTGTATTTATTGTTACTTGTATTATTACATGTTTTACTTTTCTATTATTTCTCTATTTTCTGTCTCTCTGCGTTGTTGGGAATGGCCCTTGGGTAAACATTTCACTGTTAGTCTACACCTGTTGTTTACGAAGCATGTGACAAATAACATTTGATTTGATTGAATTTGATATGGCAGCTCTCTCAAGGACCTCAAGGGGGGCTAGACCCCTGCTTGTTTTATTTGTGTATACATGGGACATGATGAAAGAGGAAGGAGACCTAGTCAGCTGTACAACTGAATGTATTCAACTGAAATGTGTCCTCCGCATTTAACCCAACCCCTCTGAAGTCTGCTCTGTAACGACAGAAATGCCTCGAGTTAATACGCATGACACATTGCAAAACTGTAATGTAATATTATGTTTATAACTGACCAATTGTAGTCATCATTTGTATGGCTCATCTTATCCCATGGCCATTGGCTCAACTTAACCCATGGCCATTGGCTCAACTTACCCCATGGCCATTGGCTCAACTTACCCCATGGCCATTGGCTCATCTTATCCCATGGCCATTGGCTCATCTTATCCCATGGCCATTGGCTCAACTTACCCCATGGCCAATTGATCATCTTAATCCATGGCCATTGGGCTCTCTTACCCATGCCATTGCTCAACTACCCCAATGGCCATTGGCTCATCTAATCCATGGCCATTGCTCATCTTTATCCCCATGGCCATTGGCTCAGACTTACCCCATGGCCATTGCTCAACTTACCCCATGGCCATTGGCTCATCTTATCCCATGGCCCATTGGCTCCAACTTACCCCATGGCCATATGGCTCATGCTTATCGCCATGGCCATTGGCTCATCTTATCCCATGGCCATTGGCTTCAACTTACCCGCATGGCCATTGGCTCATCTTAATCCAATGGCCATTGGCCCTCATCTTATCCCATGGCATTAGGCTAACTTACCCCAATGGCGCATTGGCTCATCTTATCCCCCATGGGCCATTGGCTCATCTTTATCCATGGCAATTGGCTCAACTTATCCATGGCCATTGGCTTCATCTTATCCATGGCCATTGGCTCAACTTATCCCATTTGGCCATTGGCTCAACTTACCTCAAAATGCCAAACATTTTGACTATAATTAAGCCGCAGACAGATACAAGGAATGCACTTTCATGCCTAGGTTTAGGACCTCATATTAGAAACTTATAGAGACCGTCAACTGGATGTTAAAACAATATAAAAAATATCTACATTGGTTAGATACACGCATAATAAAATTCATAACATAATACATTCATTTGACTTGGTGAAAATCAGTGTGTTGGACCTAACTTGACCGTGTTTTCTTCTTCACCAGACTCCATGAAAATTATGACCTCTTCCTAAATAATTTGGTCAACATGGTGAATTTTGTGGTATGGTTTATAGAACAGGGGTGGCTCAATTTACCTAATCCCATCTCCCGCTACTACATGGTGTGTCGGGGGCAAAACAACAGATTAGTGTCAGACAAGGTTTTCAATACGATCCGTTCAGGAAAAGACATTCAGGCTTTCAAACAATGAACGTAGTCTATAGTAGTGTAGTCAATTTCTATTCTTCTTCTATTGCTGTTTGGATTTGTAGCTTGTGGACTCACTCCTCTCTTTCCCTCTGTATTTCTCACTTCCTCGCTTTCTCTATCTCACCCCATTTCTGTCACGAAGGGACCCACCTCCCTCTGTCTGTTTGAATGGTGAAGTTTATGAGCTTGTCTCCTTGTTTTCTTCTCTCTCTCTCCCCTCTTTTCCCCTCCTATCCCTTCCTTGCCCTCACCCCCCCCCCCCCTCTTCTCTCTCCCTCTCTCTCTCACCCGCCTGTCCCCCCTCAACCCCCTCCTCTCTCCCCATCTTTTCCCCTCCTATCCCCCTTGCTGCCCCATCATACCCCCACCCCCGTCTCTCCTCTCTCCCCCTCTTTTCCCTCCTCTCCCCTTCTCCCCTCAACCCCCCCGTTCTCTCCTCTCTCTCGTCTCTCTCTCTCTCTCTTCTATCTCTCTCTCTTCCTCTCTCTCTCTCTCTCTCTCTCTCATCTCTCTCTCTCTCTCTCTCTCTCTCTCCTCTCTCTCTCTCTCTCTCTCCCTCTCGCCTCTCTCTCCCCCTCTTTCCCCCCTCCCCTCATCAACCCCCCCTCTCTCTCTCTCTCCCCCCTCTACCCCCTCCCTCTCTCTGAGGGGTTCCAGTCCATGGCAGGAAGCACACAATACAAACACATGACGAACGCCACCCTTAACGACATACACAGGAAGACAGAGGCAATGAATGGTAAGAAACCACAACATGCACACACAGAAACATGCAGGCATGAACACACACACACACATCACACACACACACACAACGCTACTATCGAACACACAAACAGTCACACACACACCACACACACACATTGGGGCTATTTGTGTACTTGTATGAGTGCAATATGTACAGTATACGCCTGTGAGGAAAAATTGTAGTGACGCTTCATCATCTCCACAGAACTGAAAAACCCAGGCGACAGTCATGCCTCCAGGTTAGCACTGTGACATTTCTATAAACATACTCAACGTGCACGTACAGGTATGGCATGTCATTCTTTCCTCTTTCCCTACTTCAATATAACCCATCCAAGTCCTGCTTACGAGAGAGAGAGAGAGAGAGAGAAGAGAGAGAGAGAGAGCGACGAGAGAAGAGAGAGAAGAAGAGAGAGAGAGAGGAGAGAGAGGAGAGAGAGAGAGAGAGAGAGAGAGAGACAGAAATATATATAATGCAGAAGAAATCAGAAAAAGTAAATAAAAAGAACGAAATAAATGAAAGAAAGAAGGAAGTAACCTCTGTTTGGATGTATCTGTGTTTTCTTGACCGCTGAGCCAACTTCAAAGAAACTAAAACTGCCATGAGTGCTAAGACCTGGGCACTTTCATTCACTACTCCTTTCCTTCTTCTCTCTCAGACACCTGAGAGCTTATGGCTCTAGAAATCAATTTAAAATGCTGACTACTACGGTTTTTATGCCCAGACAAACAGAGACGTGTATAAGGAAGAACTAGTGGTTAGAAGTTAGGGGCGACAGGTTTGGCTAGTGGTTAGAGTGTAGGGGCGACAGGAATGACTAGTGGTTTTTAGAGTGTAGGGGCGGCAGGTAGAAACTAGTGGTTAGAGCGTAGGGGCGACAGGAAGACTAGTGGTTAGAGGTATGGCGGCGACAGGTAGCCTAGTGGTTAGAGCGTAGGGCAACCAAGGAAGAACTGTGTAGAGTGTAGGGGCGACAGGTGGACTAGTGGTTAGAGTGTAGGGGAGACAGGGTTAGCCTAGTGGTTAGAGTTGTAGGGGTGACAGGATAGCCTAGTGGTTAGAGTGTGAGGGGCGGCAGTAGCCTAGGAGTGTTAAAGTGTAGGGGCGGCAGGTTGACTATTGTGGTTAGAGCGAGGGGAAGACAGGGAGCCTAAGTGTTTAGAGGTGTAGGGGTGACAGGGAAGACAGTGGTTAGAGTGTAAGGGGTGACAGGTAGCCTAGTTGGTTTAGAGTGTAGGGGTGACAGGTTGGACTAGTGGTTAGAGCGTAGGGCGGCAAGGTAGCCTCGTGGTTAGTAGTGTAGAGTGGCAGGTAGCCTCGTGGTAGAGTGTAGGGGGCGGCAGGTAGCCTTAGTGGTTAGAGTGTAGGGGTGACAGGTGGACTAGTGGTAGAGTGTAGAGGGCGCGGCAGGTAGTCCTAGTGTTAAGAGTGTAGGGGCGGCAGGATAAATAGTGTTAGAGTGTTAGGGGAGACAGGTAGCTCCTATGTGGTTAGAGTGTAGGGCGGCATGGTAGCGCTAGTGGGTTAGAGTGAGGGAGACAGGTGAGCTAAGTGGTTAGAGTGTAGGGGTGACAAGGTAGCCTAGTGGTTAGAGTGTAGGGGCGGCAGTTAAGCCTAGTGGTTAGAGTGTAGGGGCGGCAGGTAGACTAGGGTTAGAGCGTAAGGGGAGACAGGTAGCCTAGTGGTTAGAGTGTAGGGTGACAGGAGACTAGTGGTTATGAGTGTAGGGGTGGACAGGTAAGCCTAGTGGTTAGAGTGGTAGGGGTGACAGGTTGGACTAGTGGTTAGAGCGTAGGGGCGGCAGGTAGCCCTCGTGGTTAGAGTGTTAGAGGTGGGCAGGTAGCTCGTGGTTAGGTGTAAGGGGCGCAGGTAGCCTAGTGGTAGAGTGTAGGGTGAAGGTGGACCTAGTGGTTTTAGAGGTGGTAGGGGCGGCAGGTAGCCTAGTGGTTGAGTGTAAGGGGCGGCAAGGAAGAAATAGTGGTTAGAAAGTGTAGGGGAGACAGGTTAGCCTAGTGGTTAGAAGTGTAGGGGCGGCAGGTAGCCTAGTGGTTAGAGTGTAGGGGAGACAGGTGCTCTATGTGGTAGAGTGGTTACGCGGTTGTGCAGGTACCTTTTGTGTTCGCTGCTTCTATTCCGTAGTTTAGATGCATCACACAGGGCCAGTAACCGAATAAGTTGCCTGGATTGGAATCCCCGAGCTTGAACAAGGTAACATCTTGTCATTCGCCTGACAAGGCAGTTAACCCCACCACACCCTCTCTCCTTTAAGCCCATACAAATAAACCAGATAACCAAACCAATAACTGTTCCCAGGAGTCTGTGATATGTCATGCATTAGGCGACATCACCAGCGCGAACACTCCGGTTAACCTGCACCGTCTGATCCTTTCGAGGAGTGACTTCAGAGTGACGAAGAATATGCATATCAGTCAGATGTGATTAACAACTGACTCTATGTGTTATCGGGGCATCGATCCAGCCACCCCTTTCGGTTATTCGCGTCCTTATATCGAGCGTATGTAGCAAGACAGCTAGGCGTCACCGCAGATCCCACCTAACAGCCGCGTACATGGCTTATTTCTAATATACGCGAGACTTAGGTTCGAGGTCGGGAACCTGCCATGTCTCTCTCTCTTTACACTCTAGACCACTAGGCAGACACTAGATCGCGCACACCGTGAGGCAACTCTAACGCCACTAGGCTGTGTCTCAGCCTCAGTGGAGGTTTGGCTGCATGTAGCCCCTGTGTGCGTTCCATCTTTCGTCGCTTACACTCAGTAGCGTCTAAAAACAAAAACTCCTATCTACTTGTAACTGTTATGACTCCAAATTATACGACTAACTGTAGACTGCTACCCGCACTTAACAAATAACGACTAACTGATACAAGACTCACTTTATAGGGACACCCTGTAACTGTATAGACCCTTAACGTATCAGCACGTCAACTCGTAAACTAACCTCGTAGATCTAACAGTAACTGTAGACTAACTATACCCACTCACCTAACTGTAAACCCTAACTGAAAGTATCGCACATACACTCGTAACTGTCATGGTTACTAACCTGTACACTCCGCCTAAACTTTAAACCTCGTAAAGACTACTCACTGTAACAATCGTAACTAGCACTAGCTAATACTAACTGTAGAGGCTAACTGTAGGACCTAACTCGTTAAAACCTGTAAACTTGACCGACTGTAGACCTAACTGTAAACTGTAGACCTAACTGTCAACTCCGTACTAGACTAACCCCTGGTATACCTGTATAACTAACATGAGACTAACTCGGGTAAACTAACTGTAGGACAACCCTACTGTACGTATCTACCACTGATAGACCTAACTGCTAACCCTTTTAGACTAACTGTTAAACTAACTGTAGTCATCTAACAGTAAACTGTAGACTAACTCAATTAGACTAACCTTGATAAAACCGTAAACCACTGTAGACTAAACGAGTAAGACTAAGCTGTAAGCTGTACATATCTTAACTGTAGACTAATCTGTATAGACTTAACTATCTAGGCAGCTCACTGTCAGACTTCCGTTACAACTTAGATCCTGAGCTAGACTACATCTCGTGTAGATCTAACTGTAACTGCTCACAATCTACAACTCTGTAGACTAACATGTACACTAAAGTAGAAAGGCTCCAATACTCCTGTCAGTAACACAAACTTGACTCCGTTACAAAGACTAACCGCTTAAACTAAACCTACTAAGACTAACTGATAGGACTTGTCAAATATACTACCTCTGGTTACGACTCAACTGTAAGACTAACTGTCAACCTGTACCTACCTGTACTAAATTCTAACTGTAAATGTACCGAACCTAACTGTAAACTAACTAGCTAGTACTAACTGGGTAACGTGTAAAACTAACTGTACGTACCTTATTACTGTAACTGTAGGTAACTGTTCTAATACTAACTGTAGACCTAACCCCTCTAAGTACCACTGTAAGCACTTACCGTCAACTGATAAACTAAAACTGTATACTTAACATCCGTTGAAACCTACACGTCGTCACGTAACCTAACTACCCTTAAGTCAGACACTCACTGTACTGTACATAACTGAAGTTAACTAACTGTAACTGTAGAACTAACTGTGAAACTAAACTGTAGACTAACTGTAACTGTAGACTAACTGACGTACTTTAAGGGCCTAACTGTAACCTGTAGACTAAACTGTAAACTAACTGTGTACATACTCTTGTAACTGTAAACTAACTGTAGACTAACTGTAACTAACTGTAGACTAACTGTAACTGTAAACATGTAGCTATCTGATAAGCCTTAACTTAACTTAAACTAATGTAGACTAACTGTACGACTAACTGTAACTGTAGACTAACTGTAAACTAACTGTAGAACTAACTGTAACCTGAAACTAACTGTAGACTACTAGTACACTACGTAGAACTTAACTGTACATACTAAACCTATGTCACTGACTAACTGTAAGACTAACCTAGTTAAAGACTAACTGTAACTAAACTAACTGTAGACTAACTAAACTGTAGACTAACTGTAACCTAAACACTACAGTATAGACTAACTGTAACTGTAGACTAACCTGTAAACCCTAACTGTAACTGTAACCTAAACAGTACGAACCTAACTGTAGACTAACGTAGACTAACTGTAAACTAACAGTAAGACTAACTGTAAACTGTAACTGTAGCTAACTGTAAACTAACTGGTAGACTAACTGGTAAACTGTAAAACTAACAGTAGACTACAGTAAACTAACTGCGTAGAATATGAACTGTAAATCTCACACTGTACCCTGACACCTCACTAACTTCTTAAACTGTAGACCACTAACTTGTGACATACTATACCTGTAGCCTGACTAACCTGTAGCACCTACACTGTAGCTAACTGCTTCCACTACTGTAAAACTACACTGTCATACGTGTAGACCCAAACGTCAGTCATGCCTAACTCGGCTAAACTCAGCTCTTAGAAACCTAACCTACGTAACTTGATGTAACAACTAACCTGTAGACCTACACTGTTAAGGCGTACCCAAACTACACTCGTCACCGCCCACTTAAACTGTACGACTACACTAAGATCAACTCGTAGAAATACTCGTAATCTAGTGAGAGCTAACTGTTAAGAACCCTACTGTGCCCTGAGACTACACCTGTAACTGTAGACTACACTAACTGTAAACTCTCGTTAACATAACTGCCTCAGACTAACTATAGACTAACTTACGGTAAGGAGCCTATCGTACTAGCTAACCACTGTAACTCTATGTACTCAGATCATACACAACGAGGCTTACGTCATAGCTGCCGCCTTGTACTACGAACTCGTCTTTAAGAACTCAACTCGTAGAAACTTAACATGGCTACGAACTTAGGATCATCCGTCAACTAACTGCTAAGAACCTACTAGCATCGCACTTAGGAAGACTCTACACCTGTGTCTCAACTGTAGCAGAACTGTACATAACTTGCCACTCTAACCTAAGGATACTATACCTGTTTCCAAATGGCTTGTCCGACTAACTTGTAGCACTCAACACTCTAATAACCTCACGTTAAGGGACCATACTGTAAGACTAACTGTAAGACCCTAACTGGTAACTTGTAAGACCTACACTCCCTCGTCACTACGACTCGTTAGACTAACTGTAGACTAACAATCGCAATCAACTGTAGATCTAATGTGATACTGTAAACTAACTGATAGAACTAACTGTACTGTAAATTTGCCTAGACTGTCCTACAACGCTCTAACCGCACTCTAACTGTAGACAGGACTTGGTAACTGTACGACAACTCACATTGGCCCGGCCCACCACCTCTGCACTCCTTTAGACTAAAACCTGTAAGAACCTTATAAGCCTTAGTAACTGCCTATAGCTCAACACCCCTATGCTACATCTACTAACAATGTAGACTCAACCACTTGTATACTAGGGTCTAACTGACTCTAAACTGCTACCCTATACACCTCTAACTACTGCTACAGCACTATACTAGTAAAAGCTGTACGACATAACCCTGGTTAACGGCGGCTCCCACGCACCTACTACATACTGTAAATCGCTTAACTAACTGAGTAGACTACACTCGCTACTGACTAAGATCTTGTAACACTTTCGTACATAGTTCTATAGGCGTGTAGCACTAACTGCTAATGACTAACTGTAACTGTAGACTAAAGCGCTACACTGTAGATACTAACATCGGCTAAAGACTACATTGAGTGAGATCTGAGTAAACTAACTGTACACTTGATCGACACCCTATGTAGCGACTTAAACTGTAAAACCCATCTAAGTCAACTGTAAACTAACTGTGCACTTCCTAACTGCTAACTGTAAGACTACACTGAAACGGTTAGACTCTAGACGTATCAGCGTCTAACTGTAAAACCTCAACTGTAGAACCTAACTGTAGACTAACTGTGTAACTGTAACTAACTGGTTATAGTCTAGACCTAACTCGTAGACCTAACGTAGACTACCCACCTGTTAACTGAGAGAGCTTCTAGACTACCTAGTACTGATAGACCTAACTGTTAAGAACTAATCCCCTGTAATCTGTAGACTAACTTGCACTGTAAGACCAAATCTGTACACCTGTCCTGTAGACTAACTTAAGCCCTTACCATGTACTACACTAACTAACCAGGTAGACATAGTCTACAACTGTAGACCCTAACTTGTAACTGTGTTGAGCCTACTGACTCTCTACTCTCTCCCCTCTACACTCTCCACCTTCCTACTTATACCACTAGTCCTCCTCTCCTGCTTACTATACACTGTTTCCTCCTCGTTTGTCTGGGCAATAAAAACTGTTCCATGTCGTTACCAGTGCTCAAACTTATTTATAAAATAATTCTGTATTTCTTCTAGTCTCTCTAGCCACCTCTTCTCCATCTTAACGTCCTCTCCCCTCTTCATTATCGTGCCTCTTACTTCTGTCCTGATGCAAGCAGAAGAAGTAACGGAAAGTGTATACATCAAAAAGTTTGGGGGCCCTCCCAGGCTCTCTTTAGCTCCGGCAGTTAGTTTGCTCCTTGATCGTATCTGTGCCTCAGGTTCATATATCCTATATTACATCAAGATTCTACATTCAACCACGATGGTCTATAGTCTTCCTTCTTTTCTTTCACTTTCTTTCTGCTCTACTTCTTCCTTTTTTTAATCTCTTACCTTCTTTCTCTTCTTCCTTAGTCTTACTTTCTTTCTTCTCCTTAGCCATTTCTTTTATCTCTATCATTCTAGTTTCTTGTCTCTCTCAACTTCCTCTCTATTCTATTATCTTCTTTCTCTCTCCTCTTCCTCCTCCACTTTCCTCTTTATATTCTCTCTCTCGTCCATCTACTCTCTAATCTCCCTCTACTTTCTCTCCCTCTAAATACTACCTTCCTCCTCTCTCCTTCTCCTTACTCTCTCTCGCGCTCTCTCTCTCTATCTTCTCTTCTCCTTCCTCTTCCTCTCTGCTAAGCAAGGCACTTGGATTGGTTATACTTAAGTAGGGACCATAGAGGGAAAGAATGACATCGCATACCCCTTGCTACGTGCACGTTTGAAATGGCCCTATGTTTATAGAAACGTCACAGTATGCCTAACCCTTGTAAGGCCTCTAGACTTGTCACTTGGTGCTTCCTTTTCAGTTCTTGGATGATACGCTAATTGCTCTACTAGTCTCGTACAACATTTAATTTCTCTCCCTTTCCTCTACTTCTCCTCTACTCTCTCCTCTACTGTCTATATTCCGCTCCTCTATTCTCTCTATTCTCTCCTATATTCTCTATATTCTCTATATTCTCTATATTCTCTCCTCTATTCTCTCCTTATTCCCCATATTCTCTCCTCTATTCTCTCCTCTACTCTCTCCTCTACTCTCTCCTCTACTCTCTCCTCTATTCTCTATATTCTCTCCTCTATTCTCTCCTCTATTCTCTCCTCTACTCTCTATATTCTATCTCCTCTACTCTCTATATTCTCTCCTCTATTCTCTCCTCTACTGCCCCAGACTATTGTACAGATAGTTCACTCCACAGAGCTATAGACTATAGTTAGACAACAGGCATGAAACATGGACACATCTCAGCATTTGTTTAGGTCTGAAAACATTAGATAAACCTTTACATTTTGAGTGAACTATCACTTTACCATGCTATGTTTTTCAAAAGAGCCAGGCTGTTTCCAGCTAGCCGTCTCTCGTGTTATGTTAAGCGGGCGTAGACTGTGTCCCTACATAATGCACTAGGCACTCTGGTCAACAGTACTACACTATATAAGGAACAGGGTGCTGTTTGGGACGGAGTCATAGTGTTTCGGTTTGATGAGGTCCAGCTATGTAACCTGGATTAGAGACTATGTCATACAGGTGAAGACTGATAACAGAATACTGAGCCTGAAATACCCCCTGATAGCTTCCAGATGTCACCGACTCTGTAAGTTACTCTTACTGAACCCAGACCTGTTGATCTGAGTACGAACAGTAGACTGTAATTTCTTCATCTGTCGACAGGCTGTCATTCTGAAAGTAATGCAAACAATATTTACATAGACACTAGCACATATAGACTGGGTTATTAGACTGGGCTATTAGATTGGGTTATTAGACTGGGTTATTAGACTGGACTATTAGATTGGGTTATTAGACTGGTTATTAGCCTGGGTTATTAGACTGGGCTATTAGATTGGGTTATTAGACTGGTTATTAGCCTGGGTTATTAGACTGGGCTATTAGATTGGGTTATTATACTCGGTTATTAGACTGGACTATTAGACTGGACTATTAGACTGGGTTATTATACTCGGTTATTAGACTGGACTATTAGACTGGGTTATTAGACTGGGCTATTAGACTGTTTAATTAGACTGTTCTATTAGACTGGGCTATTAGACTGGGCTATTAGACTATTAGAGTTGGGTTATTAGACTGGGTTATTAGACTGGCTATTAGATTTGGTTATTAGACTGGGTTATTAGGACTGTTATTAGACTGGGTTATTAGACTGGGTTATTAGACTGGTTATTAGACTGTTTTAATTAGACTGTTCTATTAGACTGGGCTATTATCTGGGTTATTAGACTGGGCTATTAGACTGGGTTATTAGACTGTTTAATTAGACTGGGCTATTATACTTGGTTATTAGACTGGGCTATTAGATTTGGTTATTAGACTGGGCTATTAGACTGTGTTATTATACTGGGTTATTAGACTGTACTATTAGACTGTTTAATTAGACTGTTTAATTAGACTGGGCTATTAGATTGGGATATTAGATTGGGTTATTAGACTGGGTTATTAGACTGGGCTATTAGACTGTTTAATTAAGCCTGTTTAATTAGACTGGGCTATTATACTCGGTTATTAGACTGGACTGTTAGACTGGGCTATTAGACTGGGTTATTAGACTGGGTTATTAGACTGGGCTATTAGACGGGGCTATTAGACTGGGCTATTAGACTGGGCTATTAGACTGGGCTATTAGACTGGGTTATTAGACTGGGTTATTAGACTGTTTAATTAGACTGGGGCTATTATACCTTGGTTTATTAGACTGGGCTATTAGACTGGGCTATTAGACTGGGCTATAGTACTGGGTTATTAGACTGGGTATTAGACTGTTTAATAACTGGGCTATTATACTTGGTTATTAGACTGGCTATTAGACTGGGCTATTATACTGGGCTATTAGACTGGGTTATTAGACTGGGTTATTAGACTGTTTAATTAGACTGGGCTATTTTACTTGGTTATTAGACTGGACTGTTAGACTGGGCTATTATATTAGACTGGGTTATTAGATTGGGTTATTAGACTGTTATATTAGACTGGGCTGTTAGACTGGGTTATTAAGACTGGGTTATTAGACTGTTTAATTAGACTGGGCTATTATACTTGGTTATTAGACTGGACTGTTAGACTGGGCTATTATATAGACTGGGTTATTAGACTGGGTTATTGACTGGGTTATTAGACTGGGTTATTAGACTGGGTTATTAGACTGGGTTATTAGACTGTTATATTAAACTGGGCTATTAGACTGTTATATAAACTGGGCTATTAGACTGTTATATTAAACTGGGCTGTTAGAAAACTTACAGATATGCCCCCTGATGTCTTCCTCTTTCTAAAACTATTCTGTTTGTTTGTGTTGCAACACTAAGAACACAATATTTTCCAGACACGGCAACTACTTCCGTTCACACTCATAGGCCATAAGATCTTACTTCTGCACCACAGTCATATCAGTAATGCTAACAAGACTGTGATATATATATATATATATATATATTTATATATATATATATATATATATATATACATATATATATGTGTGTGTGTGTGTGTGTGTGTGTGGTGTGTGTGTGTGTGTGGTGTGTGTGGTGTGTGTGTGCGTGTGTGGCGTGTGTGCGTGTGTGCGTGTGTGCGTGTGTGCGTGTGTGTGTCCATATCAGTCCACTACCAGAACAGTGCAATAGTGATTTGGCTGGTGTCATCCCTGAGCTCTAGGCTCTACCTGTTATTCACATCCAATCAGATTCCATCACAGGCAGAGGAAACGCTGTCCTGATCACTCTAAATGTCACCAGATTCCATCACAGACAGAGGAAACGCTGTCCTGATCACTCTAAATGCCACCAGATTCCATCACAGACGAGAGGAAACGCTGTCCTGATCACTCTAAATGTCACCAGATTCCATCACAGACAGAGGAAACGCTGTCCTGATCACTCTAAATGCACCAGATTCCATCACAACAGAGGAAACGCTGTCCTGATCACTCTAAATGTCACCAGATTCCATCACAGACAGAGGAAGCTGTCCTGATCACTCTAAATGCCACCAGATCCATCACAGACAGAGGAACGCTGTCCTGTCACTCTAAATGCCATCAGATTCCATCACAGACAGAGGAAACGTGTCCTGATCACTCTAAATGTCACCAGATTCCATCACAGACAAAGGAAACGCTGTCCTGATCACTCTAAATGCCATCAGATTCCATCACAGACAGAGGAAACGCTGTCCTGTCACTCTAAATGCCATCAGATTCCATCACAGACAGAGGAAACGCTGTCCTGATCACTCTAAATGCCATCAGATTCCATCACAGACAGAGGAAACGCTGTCCTGATCACTCTAAATGTCACCAGATTCCATCACAGACAGAGGAAACGCTGTCCTGATTACTCTAAATGCACCAGATTCCATCACAGACAGAGGAAACGCTGTCCTGATCACTCTAAATGCCACCAGATTCCATCACAGACAGCGGAAACGCTGTCCTGATCACTCTAAATGTCACCAGATTCCATCACAGACAGAGGAAACGCTGTCCTGATCACTCTAATGCCACCAGATTCCATCACAGACAGAGGAACGCTGTCCTGATCACTCTAAATGTCACCAGATTCCATCACAGACGAGAGGAAACGCTGTCCTGATCACTCTAAGTGCCACCAGATCCCATCACAGACAGAGGAAACGCTGTCCTGATCACTCTAAATGCCATCAGATTCCATCACAGAGAGGAAACGCTGTCCTGATCACTCTAAATGTCACCAGATTCCATCACAGACAAAGGAAACGCTGTCCTGATCACTCTAAATGCCATCAGATTCCATCACAGACAGAGGAAACGCTGTCCTGATCACTCTAAATGCCATCAGATTCCATCACAGACAAGGAAACGCTGTCCTGATCACTCTAAATGCCACAGATTCCATCACAGACAGAGGAAACGCTGTCCTGATCACTCTAAATGCATCAGATTCCATCACAGACAGAGGAAACGCTGTCCTGATCACTCTAAATGTCACCAGATTCCATCACAGACAGAGGAAACGCTGTCCTGATTACTCTAAATGCACCAGATTCCATCACAGACAGAGGAAACGCTGTCCTGATCACTCTAAATGCCACAGATTCCATCACAGACAGCGGAAACGCTGTCCTGATCACTCTAATGTCACCAGATTCCATCACAGACAGAGGAAACGCTGTCCTGATCATCTAAATGCCCACAGATTCCATCACAGACAGAGGAAACGCTGTCCTGATCACTCTAAATGTCACCAGATTCCATCACAGACAGAGGAAACGCTGTCCTGATCACTCTAATGCCACCAGATCCATCACAGACAGAGGAAACGCTGTCCTGATCACTCTAAATGCCATCAGATTCCATCACAGACAGAGGAAACGCTGTCCTGATCACTCTAAATGTCACCAGATTCCATCACAGACAAGGAAACGCTGTCCTGATCACTCTAAATGCCATCAGATTCCATCACAGACAGAGGAAACGCTGTCCTGATCACTCTAAATGTCACCAGATTCCATCACAGACAAAGGAAACGCTGTCCTGATCACTCTAAATGCCATCAGATTCCATCACAGACAGAGGAAACGCTGTCCTGATCACTCTAAATGCCATCAGATTCCATACAGACAGAGGAAACGCTGTCCTGATCACTCTAAATGCCATCAGATTCCATCACAGACAGAGGAAACGCTGTCCTGACACTCTAAATGTCACCAGATTCCATCACAGACAGAGGAAACGCTGTCCTGATTACTCTAAATGCCACCAGATTCCATCACAGACAGAGGAAACGCTGTCCTGATCACTCTAAATGCCATCAGATTCCATCACAGACAGAGGAAACGCTGTCCTGATCACTCTAAATGTCACCAGATTCCATCACAGACAGAGGAAACGCTGTCCTGATCACTCTAAATGTCACCAGATTCCATCACAGACAGAGGAACGCTGTCCTGATCACTCTAATGTCATCAGATTCCATCAAAGACAGAGGAAATGCTGTCCCGATCACTCTAAATGTCACCAGATTCAGTCACAGACAGAGGAAACGTTGTCCTGATTACTCTAAATGTCACCAGATTCCATCACAGACAGAGGAAACGCTGTCTTGATTACTCTAAATGCCACCAGATTCCACCACACAGACAGAGGACATGCTGTCCTGATCACTCTAAATGCCACCAGATTCCATCACTGACAGAGGTAACGCTGTCCTGCTACTCTAAATGTCACAAGATTCCATCACAGACAGAGGAAACGCTGTCCTGATCACTCTAAATGCCACCAGATTCCATCACAGACAGAGGACACGCTGTCCTGATCACTCTAAATGCCACCAGATTCCATCACAGACAGAGGAAACGCTGTCCTGATCACTCTAAATGCCAATTGAAAGGGGTCATGGCTAGATGGGATTCAGCTTTTGTCAAATTCAAGTCAGATTTGACTTTTCGTAGCAGGTTAGGAAAACTTATGTAGCAGGTTAGGATAATTAACGTTTTAGGTTAGGAGAATTAGGTTCAGGTTAGGAAAAGGGTTAGGGTTAAGGTTAGCCAAAATGCAAAAAAATAAGATTGACCTTAATTTGACAAAAGCTGGATCCATTCTAGCCATAACCATTAAAAGTGAGGAAGGAAAGAGCCATTTTTATGGAAACTACCCTGATTCTGAGTTTTTTTTCCATTGTTCATGACAATAGTTGTATGGCATAACAATTAAGAACCTA
>NC_036859.1:36894226-36915702 GCF_002910315.2 Salvelinus sp. IW2-2015
TAATTATACTTGGTTAATTTAGACTGGAAGGCTATTAGACTGCTGAAGAGCTATTAGACTGGGCTATTAGACTGGGTATTAGACTGGGTGTTATTAGACTGTTTTAATTAGACTGGGCTATTATACTTGTTATTAGACTGGCTATTAGACTGGGCTATTATACTGGGCTATTAGACTGGGTTATTAGACTGTTATTAGACTGGGTTTACTTTATTGAGGACTGGGCTATTATATACTTGGTTATTAGACTGGACGTTAGACTGGGCTATTATATTAGACTGGGTTATTAGATTGGGTTATTAGACTGTTATATTAGACTGGGCTGTTAGACTGGGTTATTAGACTGGGTTATTAGACTGTTTAATTAGACTGGGGCTATTATACTTGGTTATTAGACTGGACTGTTAGACTGGGCTATTATATTAGACTGGGTTATTAGACTGGGTTATTAGACTGGGTTATTAGACTGGGTTATTAGACTGGGTTATTAGACTGCTGGTTATTAGACTGTTATATTAAACTGGGCTATTAGACTTATATTTAAACTGGGCTATTAGACTGTTATATTAAACTGGGCTGTTAGAAAACTTACAGATATGCCCCTGATGTCTTCCTCTTTCTAAACTATTCTGTTTGTTGTGTTGCAACACTAAGAACACAATATTTTCCAGACACGGCAACTACTTCCGTTCACACTCATAGGCCATAAGATCTTACTTCTGCACCACAGTCATATCAGTAATGCTAACAAGACTGTGATAATATATATATAATATATATATATATATATATATATATATATATATTAATACATATTATATATGTGTGTGTGTGTGTGTGTTGTGTGTGTGTGTGTGTGTGTGTGTGTGTGTGTGTGTTGTGTGCGTGTGTGCGTGTGTGCGTGTGTGCGTGTGTGCGTGTGTGCGTGTGTGTGTCCATATCAGTACACTACCAGAACAGTGCAATAGTGATTTGGCTGGTGTCATCCCTGAGCTCTAGGCTCTACCTGTTATTCAACATCCAATCAGATTCCATCACAGGCAGAGGAAACGCTGTCCTGATCACTCTAAATGTCACCAGATTCCATCACAGACAGAGGAAACGCTGTCCTGATCACTCTAAATGCCACCAGATTCCATCACAGACGAGAGGAAACGCTGTCCTGATCACTCTAAATGTCACCAGATTCCATCACAGACAGAGGAAACGCTGTCCTGATCACTCTAAATGCACCAGATTCCATCACAGACAGAGGAAACGCTGTCCTGATCACTCTAAATGTCACCAGATTCCATCACAGACAGAGGAAACGCTGTCCTGATCACTCTAAATGCCACCAGATTCCATCACAACAGAGGAAACGCTGTCCTGATCACTCTAAATGCATCAGATTCCATCACAGACAGAGGAAACGCTGTCCTGATCACTCTAAATGTCACCAGATCCATCACAGACAAAGGAAACGCTGTCCTGATCACTCTAAATGCCATCAGATTCCATCACAGACAGAGAAACGCTGTCCTGATCACTCTAAATGCCATCAGATTCATCACAGACAGAGGAAACGCTGTCCTGATCACTCTAAATGCCATCAGATTCCATCACAGACAGAGGAAACGCGTGTCCTGATCACTCTAAATGTCACCAGATTCCATCACAGACAGAGGAAACGCTGTCCTGATTACTCTAAATGCCACACAGATTCCATCACAGACAGAGGAAACGCTGTCCTGATCACTCTAAATGCCACCAGATTCCATCACAGACAGCGGAAACGCTGTCCTGATCACTCAAATGTCACCAGATTCCATCACAGACAGAGGAAACGCTGTCCTGATCACTCTAAATGCCACCAGATTCCATCACAGACAGAGGAAACGCTGTCCTGATCACTCTAAATGTCACCAGATTCCATCACAGACAGAGGAAACGCTGTCCTGATCACTCTAAGTGCCACCAGATTCCATCACAGACAGAGGAAACGCTGTCCTGATCACTCTAAATGCCATCAGATTCCATCACAGACAGAGGAAACGCTGTCCTGATCACTCTAAATGTCACCAGATTCCATCACAGACAAAGGAAACGCTGTCCTGATCACTCTAAATGCCATCAGATTCCATCACAGACAGAGGAAACGCTGTCCTGATCACTCTAAATGCCATCAGATTCCATCACAGACAGAGGAAACGCTGTCCTGATCACTCTAAATGCCACCAGATTCCATCACAGACAGAGGAAACGCTGTCCTGATCACTCTAAATGCCATCAGATTCCATCACAGACAGAGGAAACGCTGTCCTGATCACTCTAAATGTCACCAGATTTCATCACAGACAGAGGAAACGCTGTCCTGATTACTCTAAATGCCACCAGATTCCATCACAGACAGAGGAAACGCTGTCCTGATCACTCTAAATGCCACCAGATTCCATCACAGACAGCGGAAACGCTGTCCTGATCACTCTAAATTGTCACCAGATTCCATCACAGACAGAGGAAACGCTGTCCTGATCACTCTAAATGCCACCAGATTCCATCACAGACAGAGGAAACGCTGTCCTGATCACTCTAAATGTCACCAGATCCATCACAGACAGAGGAAACGCTGTCCTGATCACTCTAAATGCCACCAGATTCCATCACAGACAGAGGAAACGCTGTCCTGATCACTCTAAATGCCATCAGATTCCATCACAGACAGAGGAAACGCTGTCCTGATCACTCTAAATGTCACCAGATTCCATCACAGACAAAGGAAACGCTGTCCTGATCACTCTAAATGCCATCAGATTCCATCACAGACAGAGGAAACGCTGTCCTGATCACTCTAAATGTCACCAGATTCCATCACAGACAAAGGAAACGCTGTCCTGATCACTCTAAATGCCATCAGATTCCATCACAGACAGAGGAACGCTGTCCTGATCACTCTAAATGCCATCAGATTCCATCACAGACAGAGGAAACGCTGTCCTGATCACTCTAAATGCCATCAGATTCCATCACAGACAGAGGAAACGCTGTCCTGATCACTCTAAATGTCACCAGATTCCATCACAGACAGAGGAAACGCTGTCCTGATTACTCTAAATGCCACCAGATTCCATCACAGACAGAGGAAACGCTTCCTGATCACTCTAAATGCCATCAGATTCCATCACAGACAGAGGAAACGCTGTCCTGATCACTCTAAATGTCACCAGATTCCTCCACAGACAGAGGAAACGCTGTCCTGATTCACTCTAAATGTCACCAGATTCCATCACAGACAGAGGAAACGCTGTCCTGATCACTCTAAATGTCATCAGATTCCATCAAAGACAGAGGAAATGCTGTCCCGATCACTCTAAATGTCACCAGATTCAGTCACAGACAGAGGAAACGTTGTCCTGATTACTCTAAATGTCACCAGATTCCATCACAGACAGAGGAAACGCTGTCTTGATTACTCTAAATGCCACCAGATTCCACCACAGACAGAGGACATGCTGTCTGATCACTCTAAATGCCACCAGATTCCATCACTGACAGAGGTAACGCTGTCCTGATCACTCTAAATGTCACCAGATTCCATCACAGACAGAGGAAACGCTGTCCTGATCACTCTAAATGCCACCAGATTCCATCACAGACAGAGGACACGCTGTCCTGATCACTCTAAATGCCACCAGATTCCATCACAGACAGAGGAAACGCTGTCCTGATCACTCTAAATGCCAATTGAAAGGGGTCATGGCTAGATGGGATTCAGCTTTTGTCAAATTCAAGTCAGATTTGACTTTTCGTAGCAGGTTAGGAAAACTTATGTAGCAGGTTAGGATAATTAACGTTTTAGGTTAGGAGAATTAGGTTCAGGTTAGGAAAAGGGTTAGGGTTAAGGTTAGCCAAAAATGCAAAAAAATAAGATTTGACCTTAATTTGACAAAAGCTGGATCCATTCTAGCCATAACCATTAAAAGTGAGGAAGGAAAGAAGCCATTTTTATGGAAACTACCCTGATTCTGAGTTTTTTTTCCATTGTTCATGACAATAGTTGTATGGCATAACAATTAGACAGAGGACAGGTATTTATGTGTTTTGTACTTTAGCCAACTCCTCTCTGACATCATTATGATACCATAACCTACTATGAAAACAATAGTTCATGTATGATCAAGTTTACACAGAGTCTAAAAAAAACTCTGAATCTAACCTGCATTGTCTCAGGTCTGTTTGTGTTTCAGCCAACTTCTCTCTGAGGACATGTGCCAACAACAGTCAGGATTTAGATTAGATTATATTAAATAAAGATCACACAGATCTGGGATACTCTGCAACAACAGTTAGGATTTAGATTAGATTACATTAAATAAAGATCACACAGATCTGGGATACTCTGCCAACAACAGTCAGGATTTAGATTAGATTACATTAAATAAAGATCACACAGATCTGGGATACTCTGCCAACAACAGTCAGGATTTAGATTAGATTAGTTTTAAATAAAGATCACACAGATCTGGGATACTCTGCCAACAACAGTCAGGATTTAGATTAGATTAGTTAAATAAAGATCACACAGATCTGGGACCAGGCTACTCACTTAGAATCCACACAAAATCTCAAGAGGGGAATAAGAGAACATCTTTGTGAGTCTGTTCTATGGATGAAAAGGTCAGCATTCTAAACTAACACTGAGTTCCAAAGGTATCAAAGGAGAGGAGACACAATGCATCCATTTTAGACGTTTTTAGAGTTTACCCACAATGCTTGGTGGAAGAGAAACAAACCAACAGACGTACAGTGGTTCCTACTTTAAAGGTTGTGAGGTTGCACCGCGGGACTTAGAGGTACCAAGCGTCACGGCTTCATTGCTCCAGACCACCACAAGGGGGAGTTAGAGCACTCATTATGCATTTGGGTCCCAAGGTTTTTATATGACCAATCATATCGAGTGGTTCCAATTACAAATTTGACGCGAGCCACCTGTCCCTGGTGACTTTCTTCACCAAAGATGGCTGGCAAAACATTACGGTGGAAGCAAATGTAAGTATTTATAACGTCGTAACGAGTCAAGCAAAACATGTACAATTGAGAGGAATATGTTAGTTAATGTAGAGACAAACGATTGTGCATATTTTTTCAGTCATATCCAATACCAGGTGTATCAAACTCCATTCTTTGAAAGATGCCGTGACTGCATGTATGTATTACAATTATACACTTCAACAGTGTTTACCACTCCTGCTCCTGGGACATCAATGATTACACATTGTAACTATGCAATAGACTAGAAACATGATTTAAGTAAAGGCTGATTTGTAATTCATATATACAGAATACAAAACTGTACATCCTGCCAGCATGCTCACAAGTGTGCTGAATGACTCTTGGAAGAGAGAGAGGAACCAGATGGGAGTAACAATCCAGGCTATTTGCTCTGGTACCGGCATAATAACGTAATGAAACAAGCAGGTTTCGAACCCTCAACATCCTAGCCAGAAGTCCAGCACGCTATCGACTGTGCCCAAATGTATTCATTGGGGTTGGGGCCGATTGTGGCTAAAAAATACTTTATCGATTGGAATCTTTAACGTGGAAATGGAAAAAGTATTATTATTAGTTTTCACAAGCGTAGCAGGATGGGCTATTAGCTGAATAATAGACTATTCAACCTTTACTAAAGAATTGTCTAATAGCCCAGCTAGGTGTGAACCCCACTCCCTCCCCAACTTGCAACAAATCATTTGTATCCATCTTTCCACATCTACCTACACACGTATCTACCTAAACACGGTTAATGTTCAGAAAAAAAAAGATATATATATATTATATATATCATGGCTCCCGAGTGGTGCAGCGGTCTAAGGCACTGCATCTCGATGCAAGGGGCTTTACTACAGTCCCTGGTTCAGGCTGTATCACATCCGACCGTGATTGGCAGTGCCATAGGGTGGTGCACAATTGGCCCAGCGTCATCCGGTTGGGCCGTGGTAGGCCTTCATTGTAAATAAGAATTTGTTCTTTTTTTAAACTAGGTAGTCAGTAGTCAGAATTTGTTCTTACCTGACTTGCCTAGTTAAATAAAGGTTACATTTAAAAAACCACTGGCGGCAACCGCAGCTCAATCAATAGGAGGTTAGGGTTAGGGTGATACAGATAACTGTTATCTTTGATATTGATTGGATACAGATAACTGTTATATTTGATATTGATTGGATACAGAAAACTGTTATCTTTGATATTGATTGGATACAGATAACTGTTATCTTTGATATTGATTGGATACAGATAACTGTTATCTTTGATATTGATTGGATAACAGAATAACTGTTATCTTTGATATTGATTGGAACAGTAACTGTTATCTTTGATATTGATTGGATACAGATAACTGTTATCTTTGATATTGATTGGATACAGATAACTGTTATCTTTGATATTGATTGGATACAGATAACTGTGATCTTTGACATTGATTGGACAATATGACAAGCAGGGCACAGACTGTGTTGATTGTATTTTGAAACTGTATTTCAATATGAAAATGTACGCTCTACTTTCCTCCTTCCCTCCTGTAAGTCACTCTGGATAAGAGCATCTGCTAAATGACTAACATGTAAATGTTGTTGTAATTACGCCAACAGACGTGGCTGTTTCACCATGAAGGATTTAGCTTTAATACACCGCACACACTTTCTGTGAGACACACACACACACTCCATACCTTAAACAATGTAGGGACACACCTAATACACCCGCAGTCGCTTCAACTGAAGAGAATGAGTCTCAACAATTGTGTCATCCTTTGTAACTTACAAACAGCTCTAGAGACAGTAGTAAAAAACACAGACCTATTGAATAGACAGACCTATTGAACACACTGACTTATTGAACACACAGACTTATTGAACACACAGGCATACTGAACGCAGCCATATTAAACACAGACTTATTGAAGACAGACATATTGAACACACAGACATATTGAACAAACATACCTACTGAACACACACACACTTACTTGAGAGAACCTAGCAACACGACACACACACTTTAATTGAAGTAAATTAGTCTCAACAATAAACACACAGACTGACACCATACCTGTAGGTGGGGAATCAGTGGGGTGATCCAGTCAGTGAGTCCGCTTAGAGACAAGCTGACAGGGAGAAAATGTGTCCTGCAGTCTGCTCAGCTACCGCTCAAAGCCTCACACTCAGTAGAGACGCCTACCGCTCACACTCAGTCAAACTCACGCAGCGGAGACACAAAAGCAGGTATGTGTTGTCCACTCCAAATGGGGCATGAGGGAACACACAGGGTGGAAAGAGAGAGAGAGACAGACGGGGAGAGAGACAGACGGAGAGAGAGACAGACGTAGAGAGAAATGGAACGAGAGAAAGAGGAAGAGAGAGATCTGCTCCCTCCATCTGCTGGAGTTAATTAGTCAGCAGAGTCTCGCTGCCAAGGAATCACTTCACGTAAACAGTGTAACAGGACAAGGGAGGGGGAGGAGAGCAGGAGGAGGAGGGGAAAGAGAGGGAGGGGGAGGAGAGCAGGAGGAGGAGGGGAAAGAGAGGGAGGGGGAGGAGAGCTGCCTCTGTGTGAGGCAGGGGAGGAGGGAAGTGAAAGAAGTGTGAATGATGAAAGGGATGGAAACGGGAGAGAAGCAGAGGAGAGAAGTGAGAAGAGGGGAATGAGAGGAGAGGAGAGGAGAGCTGCCGCTAGGGGAGGCAGGGGAGGAGGGAAGTGAAAGAAGTGTGAATGATGAAAGGGATGGAAACGGGAGAGAAGCAGAGGAGAGAAGTGAGAAGAGGGGAATGAGAGGAGAGGAGAGGAGAGGAGAGGAGAGGAGAGCAAAGGCTGTCTCTTATACACATCTAGATGTGTATAAGAGACAGGGCGAGTGGTTAAGACATTTTGGTTCAATTATTATTATAATTATTATTAAATCACTCATGATAACAGCAACTATACTGATACTATTTGGTCTTTATTAGTTTGTTTATTAGTTAAGAAAAGTTTGTTTATTAGTTAAATAAAGAACCCTCTTAAGGCCTCACTCCCCCTTATCTGAGATATCTACTGCAGCCCTCATCCTCCACTTACAACAGCCGTTCTGCCAGTCACATTCTGTTAAAGGTCCCCAAAGCACACACATCCCTGGGTCGCTCCTCTTTTCAGTTCGCTGCAGCTACTGACTGGAACGAGCTGCAAAAAACACTCAAACTGGACAGTTTTATCTCAATCTAAAATTCAAAGACTCAATCATGGACACTCGTACTGACAGTTGTGGCTGCTTCGCGTGATGTATTTTTGTCAAACTACCTTCTTGCCCTCTGTGCTGTTGTCTGTCCCCAATAATGTTTGAACAGTACCAGGTTTTGTGCTGCTACCATGTTGTGCTGCTACCATGTTGTGCTGATACCATGTTGTTGTCATGTTGTGTTGCTACCATGCTGTGTTGTCATGTGTTGCTACCATGCTGTGTTGTCATGTGTTGTTGCCATGCTGTGTTGTTGTCTTAGGTCTCTCTTTATGTAGTGTTGTCGTGTCTCTCCTGTCATGATGTGCGTTTTGTCCTATATTTTTGTTTCATTTCTTTATTTTCAATCCCAGCCCCCGTCCCGGCAGGAGGCCTTCTTGCCGTTTGGTAAGCCGTCATTGTAAATAAGAATTTGTTCTTAACTGACTTGGCTAGTTCAATAAAGGTCCTATAAAAATATAAATAGATGTATTTAACCAGGTAAATCAACGAGAACATTCTGTTTTATAATAATGACCTGTTTCTGGAAATGCTGAATGAGGTGAGTTATTCCTGTGAAGTAAATGTCATCAATTAAATCAAATGAAAACAGCAAATGAAGTGAAACTAGTTGGTTCAGGCTGGAAGGTGTTTTGGAGCAATTTGGCATTTATCCCAGTCCTTACCTGCCTTTATTGAAAACGTTACTAATTAATACATTCCTCTGACAAGACCAAGATGACCTGTAATGTATTATTTCATAACATTTGGTTCACCCAAATACAAAACGTACAAAAAAACACACGAAAAAACCAACAAGAAACATGATGATTATTGCATCACTCAAAGAGTGATTGTTTTGTCTTGTGACCCACCAAAACCAATGTGTCACCTATCATCATTTCTGAACCACTACTATGTGGGGACAAAACCCAGGTTAATAATATACATTTATCTGACAAACTGAAAACTCCTTCCTGGAAAACTCCTGCCCTTAACTTCCTATTCCCATGTCCGGAAGCTTTGGGTCGGAGCTCCCGGAACGCCCGGAACGCCCGGAGCTCCCGGAACGACCGAGTGGAGGTTGGAAAGTCTCCATCAACAGTGTGTGTCTGTGTGTCTGTATGTGTCTGTGTCTGTGTCTGTGTGTCTGTATGTGTCTGTGTCTGTGTGGTGTGTGTGTGTGTGGTGTGTGTGTGTGTGTGTGTGTGTGTGGTGTGTGTGTGTGTGGTGTGTGTGTGTGTGTGGTGTGTGTGTGGTGTGTGTGTGTGTGTGTTGGTGTGTGTGTGTGTCTGTGTTGTGTGGTGTGTGTTGTGTGTGTGTGTCTCTGTCTCTCTGTGTGTGTCTGTGTGGTGTGTCTGTGTGTGTCTCTGTGTCTCTGTGTGTGTGTGTGTCTCTCTGTGTGTGTCTGTGTGTGTGTGTCTGTGTGTCTCTCTGTGGTGTGTCTGTGTGTGTCTGTGTGTGTGTGTGTCTGTGTGTGTCTCTGTGTGTGTCTCTCTGTGTGTGTCTGTGTGTGTCTCGGTGTGTGTGTCTGTGTGTGTCTCTTGTGTGTGTCTGTGTGTCTCTGTGTGTGTCTGTGTGTGTCTCTGCTGTGTGTGTGTGAGTGTCTGTGTGTGTGTGTGTGTGTGTGTGCCTGAACCCCAAGGGTCCTCTCCATTTCTAACAGTGTAAATCCTCTCCATATTTAACAGTGTAAATCCTCTCCATATCTAACAGTGTAAATCCTCTCCATATCTAACAGTGTAAATCATCTCTATATCTAACAGTGTAAATCCTCTCCATATTATAACAGTGTAAATCCTCTCTATATCTAACAGTGTAAATCATCTCTATATCTAACAGTGTAAATCCTCTCCATATCTAACAGTGTAAATCCTCTCTATATCTAACAGTGTAAATCCTCTCTATATCTAACAGTGTAAATCCTCTCCATATCTAACAGTGTAAATCCTCTCTTATATCTAACAGTGTAAATCCTCTCTATATCTACAGTGTAAATCCTCTCTATATCTAACAGTGTAAATCCGCTCTATATCTAACAGTGTAAATCCTCTCCATGTCTAACAGTGTAAATCCTCTCTATATCTAACAGTGTAAATCCTCTCTATATCTAACAGTGTAAATCCTCTCCATATCTAACAGTGTAAATCCTCTCCATATCTAACAGTGTAAATCCTCTCCATATCTAACAGTGTAAATCCTCTCTATATCTAACAGTGTAATCCTCCATATCTAATATTGTAAATCCCTCTATATCTAACAGTGTAAATCCTCTCATATCTAACAGTGTAAATCCTCTCCATATCTAAATGTAAATCCTCTCCATATCTAACAGTGTAAATCCTCTCTATATCTAACAGTGTAAATCCTCTCTATATCTAAACAGTGTAAATCCTCTCTATATCTAAGAGTGTAAATCCTCTCTATATCTAACAGTGTAAATCCTCTCCATATAATAGTGTAAATCTCTCTATATCTTAACAGTTGTAAATCCTTCTATATCTAACAGTGTAAAATCCTCTCATATCTAACAGTGTAAATCCTCTCTATATCTACAGTGTAAATCCTCTCTATATCTGACAGTGTAAATCCTCTCTATATCTAACAGTGTAAATCCTCTCCATATCTAACAGTGTAAATCCTCTCTATATCTAACAGTGTAAATTCTCTCTATATCCGACAGTGTAAATCCTCTCCATATCTAACAGTGTAAATCCTCTCCATATCTAACAGTGTAAATCCTCTCCATATCTAACAGTGTAAATCCTCTCTATATCTAACAGTGTAAATCCTCTCTATATCTAACAGTGTAAATCCTCTCCATATCTAACAGTGTAATCCTCTCCATATCTAACAGTGTAAATCCTCTCCATATCTAACAGTGTAAATCCTCTCTATATCTAACAGTGTAAATCCTGTCCATATCTGCAGTGTAAATCCTCTCCATATCTAACAGTGTAAATCCTCTCCATATCTAACAGTGTAAATCCTCTCCATATATCTAACAGTGTAAATCCTCTCCATATATCTAACAGTGTAAATCCTCTCTATATCCAACAGTGTAAACCCTCTCTATATCTAATAGTGTAAATCCTCTCTATATCTAACAGTGTAAATCCTCTCTATATCTATAGTGTAAATCCTCTCTATATCTAACAGTGTAAATCCTCTCCATATCTAACAGTGTAAATTCTCTCTATATCTAACAGTGTAAATCCTCTTCAAATGCCGAGTGTGACATTGCTCGTGGTCCATGTTTCAAGTTTTTAATGTCATGTGCACAGTGCCTTTCTTGCAACAATGGTGTAATCAATAACAATGTAATACAAAAAAATAACATAAGGTGGAACAAATATGAGGAAATTAAGTGAGTTTGTGTGGTGTGTTGGTGTTGTGTTTGTGGTGTGGTTTGGTGTGTGTGTGTTGGTGTGTGTGTGGTTGGTGTGTGTGTTGTGTGTGTGTTGTGTGTGTTGGTGTTGTGTGGTGTGTGGTGTGTGGTGTGTGTTGGTGTGTGTGTTGTGGTGTGTGTGTGTTGGTGTGTTGTGTGTGTGTGTGTTGTGTTGGTGTGTGTTGTGTGTGTGTGTGGTGTGTTGTGTGTGTGTGTGTGTGTTGGTTGTGTGTGTGGTTTGGTGTGTTGGTGTGTGTGTGTGTGTTGGTGTGTTGGTGTGTGTGTGTGTGTTGGTGTGTTGGTGAGCCAGCGTGCATAGAGTCCTGTACCTGTACGTGTGCATAGAGACAGTGCAAAAATCAGGGTAAACTTAGATAGTCTGTTCAGCCAATTTATTTGCTATTTAGCTAACTATTTAGCAGTCTTCTGGCTTGGGGATAGAAGCTACTCAGGAGAATGTCGCTGCCAGACTTGATGCACCGGTACGGCTTGCAGTGCGGAAGCAGAGAGAACAGTCTATGGCTTGGGTGGCTGTCTTTAGAAATTAGTACAGGAGGGGACTAAGCACACACCCCTGTAGGGCCCCCATGTTGAGAATCAGTGTGGCGGAGACGAGGTTGTCTACACTCGCCACCTGGGGTCGGCTCGTCAGGAAGTCCAGGATGCAGTTGCAGAGGGGAGGTGTTCAGTCCCAGGGTCCTTAGCTTGCTGATGAAGTTGGAAGGGACAATTGTGTTGAACACTGAGCTGTTGTAAATAAACAGCATTTACACATGCTGTGGATATTCCTGTTATCTTGGTGAGTGAGGGCAGTGTGGAGAGCAATTGAGATTACGTTGGCTATGGATCCGTTGG
Organism: Salvelinus sp. IW2-2015; assembly: GCF_002910315.2. Classification (NCBI taxonomy): domain Eukaryota; kingdom Metazoa; phylum Chordata; class Actinopteri; order Salmoniformes; family Salmonidae; genus Salvelinus; species Salvelinus sp. IW2-2015. The sequence continues at coordinate 36,906,700 of NC_036859.1, forward strand.
GACGGTATGCAAATTGGAGTGGGTCTAGTGTGTCTGGAATGATGAAGTTGATGTGTGCCGTAACCAGCCTCTCAAAGCACTTCATGATTACAGATGTGAGTGCTACAGGGTGGTAGTCATTGTGGCATGAAGCTTTAGAGTTCTTGGGAGCACAGTGTTGTTATTGTCGAAGCGTGCATAAAATGCATTGAGTGTCATGTCTTACCTCGTGCCATCAGGCCTATGTAGCTCTGAGCTACGTTACTCAGGTCTAAAACCTGCTACTCATATTACTGCTGGTAGGGGGTTATTGAAAACATGGTTCATTAAAAACCACCTTGAAATATTGTCATGTTACCTGGTCAACCAATTCCCCAACCCATCCAGGAATACAGACATGCTCTCAACTTGACCAAGATGGCTCTCCAATTGTCAAATCCAGCCAGGAATCATAAATATCTATCATCTTTGGAACATGTCTTCGCTAAATTGTTATGGGAACGGAATGGCCACTGTTGAGCAATCAAACGGAATGTAATCAATACAATCACTTACAAAGGGCTGACTCCAGATTGCACTGTGAGATTCTAGAATAGAACTGTGAGAATGTTCTTAATAAACGAATCAGTGAACAAACAAACAAACCCATGATTCAATTAAAGTATGTTAATCTCTCTGTCGTCAGTAATTTACCTAATTGTGCCTGTTTATAGGGTATCAGAGATTATGATTACTGATGATTGCGCAATAACTACGCCACCATAAACCCTTGACATTACAGTGCCTGTAGTACTAAGTAATGACCAGTAATTACAGTGTAACAAGTATTGTAATGAGTCCTTGTTACACTGTTGTTACACTGTACTTAGGTTTAGGGTTAGGTAGGGTCCATCCGCTTGTCTTTCCTTCTTTCTGCAGTTTCTGTCAGGAACTACAGAACAGCAAGAACCAATTTGGGAACAAATGCCTTCGTTACTTCACAGATAAATGTGCAGGAAGACAGGAGAAGTCACAGGAGTTTACCTCTGTGTGTGTTTGTGTGTGTGTGAGAGGAAGAGAGAGCGCGAGAAGGATCGAAGATGACACTGGTAGATCAGAAAGTGAATGAAGTGAGTGCAGTCTGCACATTTGATACTGTAGGAATATTGAAATATTGATTTATTTTACATTTATGTTGTCTTATGGGTCAAAAATGACCCACCACTATGTTTAACAGCAGAGAAAACACCCTAAATTATATTTTTTCAACTTGAAATTTGATTACTTTTCTTAGAGTGACCCCAACATTAGAAAAAGTGAAATATCGCCTTTGTTCATATTTCCATGAAGCTGTACACCACCAGGGTACAAAGATTGTCTTAGTATCATTTTTGACCCAGCAGTAAAAAAAAAAAAATACACACCACAAAAACCACAAAGGCACACACACACACACACAATGACAAATTGAGATTATGTGTGCTACTGATTGAACTCAGCCAGCGGAAGATCACCATGGCTGGCACAGATTAGAAAGAACAAGCCTCACAACAAGGGGGAGAGAGGCCTTCTCATCAAAGTTTGCCTTAACCCCCATCACCACTCTAGTTTCTTCCCTCCCAAAGAGGAACAAGAATGTGGTCCTCCTGAGCACGGTACAAAACGGCTGAGATCAGTGATCGTAAGGACAGGAAGCCAGCCATCATCCTGGACTACAACCACAACAAAGGAGGTGTGGACAACCTGGACAAGGTGAGTGGAACTTACAGCTGCAGGAGGATGACTGCCTGCTCATAACATCATTGATGTGTTCTCATACAATGGCTTTCTTGATATGGAACAAGATCAACCCTACCTGGATGCCTGATAAGCGGAACAAGAGGAGGGTGTTCCTGGAGCAGCTGGGAAAGGCACTTGTAACCCCACACATTCAAAGAAAGGAGCGCCTCCCCCGCACAGCAGCCTCTGCAGCGCTTGTGAAAGCTGTTCAAGGGGCTGAATCTTGCCCTGATCCACCTGAGGCTGCAGCTGGGGCAGGCAAGTGGAGCCAATTCTGCCACCCAAAGAAGGACTGTAAAACAAATACTATGTGCTGCACATGTGAGAAATACATCTGCAAAGTCCATGCACACGCACTTGCATACTGTCCTACATGTGCTAATTAGAGTTGATTGATTTATGTTCTTCACGTTATTGTTTAGTATCTATTATCATATTTTGTTCTTATTTATTGTTGTTGTTTATACGGGGGCGATGGTTAAAAAAATGGGAGAAGACAAGTATTTTGTAGTTGAATTCCTCAATGTACAGTATATAAGAATATGTCACTATTATTAAGACTGTTATTGTTTCACTTCAATAAAATGCATTCAAAACCACTTTTCTGCTACTTTCTTAGGCTATACAAGTGTTATCTCTTGCTAAAAATGTATGTTTACACCTATGCAGTACCTTTAGCAACAATAATAATAATAATAAACCTCTACATTAGTAAAGAAAACAATGATGACAGGTGTGTTAAATGCACTGATTAAATGCACTCTTTCTGCGTTGTGAAGAGGGAAACCCCAGATATTCACAAAGTTTGTGATGAATGACAGGTTGTTTCTTTATTTAAGGGGTTTAGTGAAGGCGGGTCATTTTTTACCCTTAGGACAAGGGAGTAAACAAAATGTTAAGACTACACAAGGGTTAACCAGGAAGTCCTATTACTCTGACTGTACAAGAAGGTCAATAGCTCAATAGGTCAACAGCCGGTCAAGAAGAGGTGAGCAGAGGTAGGTCTCCGGATATCCTAACATGTATTTGAAGTTTCATTCCAAAACACTACATATCAATTTTCAGCAATTTTGGTAAATTAGCTTTCATTGTTTTAGGAAATTATGAAAGAGATTGGTGTGTTTTTTTCACTATTTAAGGAGGAGTATGAGAGGACTGGGAGAGAAGGAGATGAGAAAACATGCTGTCTTTGAGTTGGATTTCACACTCACACTCACACCACACACACACACACACACACACACACACACACACACACACACACACACACACACACACACACACACACACACACACACACACACACACACACACACACACACACACACACACACACACACACACACACACACACACACACACACACACACACACACACACACACACACACACACGCATTTCGCTACACTCGCAATAACATCTGCTAACCATGTGTATGTGACCCAAAAAAATATTTGATTTGACACACACACAAAACACAGACCCTTACAACTAACGTCAAACCAAGGACAGCCATTGACTCTACTGCCCCCTTCAGATGAATGTGTGCAACTACATATCACTACAACCACTACAACCAGCAGTACGAACCAGTCCCCTAAGTTTAAGGAAATAGGGGGATACCTAGTCAGTTGTCCAACTGAATGCATTCAACTGAAATGCGTCCATCAACCTAACCCCTCTGAAGTTTCAGTAATGTCAAGGCCACTCAAGCTGCCGGTGAAGCTGCCCTTAGAGGACTGCTATAGTCCTCATGTCCCGTCATTCTAAAGTAGGTTGATGGTTGAAAGCATGAACCTTGTCCTGTCTGAGTAGTCGTGTCAATAACAACACATTACTCAACCTGTCCTCCACACACCCCATTGGCAATGGGAACAACTCAGGTGAGTTAACACACACAGTAAATCACAGTGTACAGACAACCACGAGACACACTCACACACACACACTAACGTCACAGTGGTAGAGTGTTGGTATTAAGTTACCACAGGTACGCAATGTGTTGGCCTTTTTCCACACACCTACGTGACTGAAGGACTAGCCAAGACAATTTTGTGTCCCTAGAGATCCTATTAAATTACTATGTCATAAACCCTCCGTGTTCCAACATGTTCACATAATTATAAATACAGTTTATACGAGTTTTATACAATTTTTTTTGTATAAATAGCCTATCAAATATATGTGAACAGACCATTAATATCTCCATTTCATTTTTCTTGGAAAGCTGAGACTGTTATTATATGATACAATATCAGTACTATTTGCATTTACATCGTCAACTGGTTTCTGCGTTGTTTGAATGGAATGTTGGCATATTGGCAGTTAATTTGAACAGTTTATGGAATCGTTCCTCTAAAACTGTCTGGCTCGCTCCATAGCTTGGGACTATAAGGATCTATCTGCACAAAGATGATTCTGAGATCCTTTGGCTTTGAAATTCTGAACCTTCATTGGTTTGAATGGTGTCAGCTGTTTTTTTTTTAACCTTGTATTCTTATTAACTTAATAACATTAGTTGGGGGTATTTAGAGTACTATATAGGTAGACAACATTGAAAATAACAAGAAAGAAACGTATAGTCCCAAGCTCTCTAGCTAACAAACATACAGCACTGGCATACCATGTTTGACCAACTCCCTGATCAAAATGGCTGTTCTTTACATCGAAATAGAATGGGGGAAAAAATGGTTTTGGAACCTCTAATCCTGGCAATTTGTTTGGTAAACTAATGGGTACGCTCGTAATGGATGCCTGGTACTGCAATGAATCAACAATGGCCGCCAGTCCACCCATTATGTCATCATTGACTTGAAGGGTGACGCCAGTTCTATTCATTCTATTTCTATCATTGGGGGCTGCTGAGTGGAGGACGGCTTATAATAATGTCTGGAATGGTGTAAATGTAATACGTTCAAATACAACGTTACAGTTGATGGTTAGCTAGCTAGTGAATTTAGCATTGACATGAAATAAATTATTAGCATTGACATGAAATCAATTAAAACACATCAAAACACGACATGGTATCAAGAACAAGATGAAATTAGCTGAAATTACTCACTTTGTAAAGACACTTTAACAGAAAATGAATCAAGTAAAAGTGAAAGCCACCCAGTAAAATAGTACTTGAGGAAAAGTCTAAAAGTATTTGGTTTTAAATATACTTCAATATCAAAAGTAAATGTAATTTCAAAAATATACTTAAGAATTAAAAGTAAATATGGCATATATGGAAAACCAGAAGGCACAATTTTATTTATTTATTTATTTTATTTATAGATAGTCAGGGGCACACTCCAACACTCAGACATAATTTACAAATTAAGCATTTGTGTTAAGTGAGTGAACCAGATCAGAGGTAATAGGGATGACTAGGGATGTTCTCTTGATAAGTGGGTGAAATGGACCATTTTCCTGTCCTGTTACGCATTCGAAATGTAATGAGTACTTTTAGGTGTCAGGAAAAATTTATGAAGTAAAAAGTACATGATTTTCTTTAGGAATGTAGTGGAATAAAAGTTAAAGTAGTCAAAAATATAAAAAGTAAAGGAAAGTACAGATACACAGGGGATATGTTGTTGTCTGTAATGTTAATTGAGTATGATTAGCATCAATATAATGTTAATTGAGTATGATTAGCATCAATATAATGTTAATTGAGTATGATTAGCATCAATATAATGTTAATTGAGTATGATTAGCATCAATATAATGTTAATTGTGTATGATTAACATCAATAGAAAGATAAATGTTTCCAGGTAGCTGGGTCCCTTCACAGGGTTTCATATGACGCAAGATCAGGAGCATCACATTATTACTGCTTCCCAAAAGGCACCCTATTCCCTACATAGTGCACTACTTTTGACCAGAGCCATGTTCCCTACATAGTGCACTACTTTTGACCAGAGCCCTATTCCCTACATAGACCACTACTTTTGACTAGATCCCTATAGGGCCCTCATCAAAAGCAGTGCACTATATATAGCAACAGGGTGCTTCATATTGTGGTAGATTAGAGGCATCACATTAGAAACGCCTGACTTATCATTGAACCCATCTCTAAGATCCTAAAACCAGATCTAGTTTAGACCCCATTGGACAGTGGGTTATTGTATGAGGACTGTATGTGTGTGCGTGCATGCATGCGTCTGTGTGAATCACTACGTAATTGGAGAGTGATATGTGATAAGGCGTGGTATGTGATGAGGCCGCGAGAGAAAACATACAAGATGGATACAGGATAAGTCTACTGTAATCGACTGTACTTAGTGTCACATTGGTGCGGACAGGAAGGAAACTCAATAGCCACTCTGCTTCGCAGACTGAGGAAGATCCATTTGGAGAAGGGGAATAACGCCACGATTTAATCCACTAGAGAGATTAATTCAACCCTTATATGGTCAGTTCAACCCACTATAGAAATGAATTCAACCCTTATATGGTCAGATCAACCCACTATAGAGATTAATTCAACCCTTATATGGTCAGTTCAACCCACTATGAGATCAATTCAACCCTTATCGTCAGTTCAAGCTGTGGTGGTCAGTGCCATTTCAGATGAGGGAGTAAAAATGTTTTTTCATGAGCATGGGCTTTTTTCTTTTACAGCATATTGAAAGACTGTCATTCATACATGGTTTCTCAAATGATTGCCTCGCCTGGTTTATCAACTACTTAATTGAAGTGTACCTATGATGAAAATTACAGGCCTCTCTAATATTTTTAAGTGGGAGAACTTGCACAATTGGTGGCTGACTAAATACTTTTTTGCCCCACTGTATATCTGGAGTATTTCTCCTGTCTTATCCGGAGTCCTGTGTGAATTTAAGTATGCTCTCTCTAATTCTCTCTTTCTTTCTTTCTCTCTTTCTTTCTTTCTCTCTCTCGGAGGACCTGAGCCTAGGACCATGCCTCAGGACTACCTGGCATGATGACTCCTTGCTGTCCCCAGTCCACCTGGCCGTGCTGCTGCTCCAGTTTCAACTGTTCTGCCTGCGGCTATGGAACCCTGACCTGTTCACCGGACGTGCTACCTGTCACAGACCTGCTGTTTTCAACTCTCTAGAGACAGCAGGAGCGGTAGAGAAATGAAAAAGCCAACTGACATTTACTCCTGAGGTGCTGACCTGTTGCACCCTCGACAACTACTGTGATTATTATTATGTAACCATGCTGGTCATTTATGAACATTTGAACATCTTGGCCATGTTCTGTTATAATTTCCACCCGGCACAGCCAGAAGAGGACTGGCCACCCCTCATAGCCTGGTTCCTCTCTATGTTTCTTCCTACGTTTAAGCCTTTCTAGGGAGTTTTTCCTAGCCACCGTGCTTCTACACCTGCATTGCTTGCTGTTTGGGGTTTTAGGCTGGGTTTCTGTACAGCACTTTGATATATCAGCTGATGTAAGAAGGGCTTTATGAATACATTTGATTTGATTTGATACTATAGACTAGCGGCTCAGCGTAATCGAATCCTCCCAGTCTGTCATTATGATTTACCAATAACACCTGTTCCGGAACAGGGATATCTCTCTGTCTCTCTCTGTCTGTCTCTCTCTTTCTGTCTCTCTCTGTCTCTCTCTCTCTGTCTCTCTCTGTCTCTCTGTCTCTCTCTGTCTCTCTGTCTCTCTCTCTCTGTCTCTCTCTTTCTGTCTCTCTCTTCTATTTAGATAAATCTAATTCACAGAGCTAAGTACTCTTATATCAAATCTAGTTCCAAAGTGTTCTATCATCATTATCTTAGTTCAAATAGCAGTTCTATATCGAATTCTACGTTTTGAAGCCTGTATTATATCCTCCAAATTCAGATCTAAGTGCAGTTTATATAATTAGTCAAATTATAGAATAGTTTCTATTCACATATTTCAACTAGCAGTTCTATGACTAATCAGTCATAGCAAGTATCTGTATCAAGAGTCTAGTCTCAACATGCCAGTTCTATATCAATTCTCTAGTTCAAATAGAGTTCTATCATCAAATCTCTAGTTCGCAAAGTAGTTCTATATCTATCCTATTCCAAATAGCAGTTCTATATAAATCACTAGTATCGAAATAGTAGTCTCTATATCAAATCCTAGTCCGATAGCAGTCTATACAATCCTAGTTAAATAGTGTTCTATATCCATAACCTTAACACGTATCCAAATAGCCAAGTATTATACAAAATCTAGTTCAAATAGGTAGTTCTATAATCAAATCTAGTTCCAAATATGCAGTTCTATTACTCAATCCTGACCTGTTAAAATAGTAGTTATATCAACTAGATCAATAAGTATTCTCAACTCAATTCTAGTTCCATACTAGTTCAACTATTCAATCTATTTCATAGTAGTTTCATCAAATCTAGTTCCAATAGCAGTAATCTACTACAAATCTAGGTTCCAAAATAGTAGTTCTATATTCTATCAATGACATCAATCATCCTAGTTCCAAATGATTCTATATCATAATTACTAAGTTCCAATAGCAGTTCTATATCAAATCTCTAGTTCCAATATAGTTCGCAGTTCTATATCAAATCCTAGTTCCAAATAGTAGTTATACTAACTCAATTTTTAGTTCCAATGTAGTTTTTTATATCAAATTCTTGTTCAAATAGTAGTTTTAACATATAATTTTAGTTCAAATGTTATTTTATTATCAATTTTAGTTTCCAAATCAGTAGTTTTTCATATCAATATTTCTAGTTTCAAATATGTCTCAATATAATTTTAGTTCAATATCGTTCTATATCAAATATTATATTAGTTCAAATGGAGTATTTAAATAAAATGTTAGTCTCCAATAGTAGTTTTGATATCAATTACAGGTTACCAGAAAAGATAGCCTGTGACAACCTCGTGTATGTCGTTGTATCTGATTCTGTGCACCCGATCACATGTCAAGTCATTGTATGTGTACAATGAGAAGTGTCATGTCGAATTGTTATAAGTATCCAAGTACTATACTAACTTGGAATTTACTAGGAGATATCACAGACCGGACTGTAAGAAGCAATATCACTAACCTGTTAGGAGACAACTATGGACTGTAAGGCATTATTTATATGTCATTAGGACACCGTGGATTGTAGAGACATTTATACTAGGAATAAAGACTGGATGTAGAGATCTATCTACCTGTATACGGCAACCCATGGATGTTGAGATATACCTCTGTATAGACCTGTGATGTGTATAGAGATATCTATCTGTATAGACTGGATGTAGAGATATTACCTGTATAGGACCCTGGATGTGAGATATCTACTGTATAGCGACCT
>NC_036859.1:36915727-36937266 GCF_002910315.2 Salvelinus sp. IW2-2015
TCTGTCTCTCTCTGTCTCTGTTCTCTCTCTCTGTCCTCTCTTCTTTCTTTCGCTCTCCTGCCTCTCTCTCTCTCTGTCTCTCCTCTCTCAGTGCTCTCCCAAGCTGTTTGATAGTTTTATTCCCGGAGGAAATGCCAGAGGGGACAGTAAACACACATAGAGGACGGGGGTGCCAGGATGCTCCTATACATTTCACCCAAGAGTTTCAATTCCAGGATGCCAACGTTTCTTTCTAAACACGTCATACTCTAACATTCCCCACCCAATATCAATCATCACCTCCTCTAAAAACTAACCCTTCGCCCCTCTCCCCTCAAAGTGCTCTCTTCTCCTGCCCTATTGCTTGTTTAAGCCTGATGTTATGCTAGATAACATTGTTGCCGTCCAGGCCACCCCGGTTAGGATAGATTCCAAAAACGTGTTTGCGTTGTCCTTCCCTGTGTTTCGGCTACCCGCTTAGGCTACACCGATTACGTCGTTGGCAAATGGGACTTATGACTGGTATGGATACTGCCAATCCAGTATCAACCATGTTCCAACAGAATGCAGTCTGTCCTGTAATGCTACACCATCATAAACAAACAAAGGATGCTAAGAGAGGAAACAAATTGATCAGAGCTACTCAAACAAATGTTATCAAATCCTAGTTCCGAATAGCAGTTCTATATCAAATTCCTAATTCCAAAAGTAGTTCTATATCAAATCCTAGTTCCAAAAGTAGTTCTATATCAATCCTATTCCAAATAGCAGTTCTATATCAAATCCTAGTTCCGAATAGTAGTTCTATATCAAATCCTAGTCCGAATAGCAGTCTATACAAATCCTAGTTCCAAATAGTAGTTCTATATCCAAATCCTAGTTCCAAATAGCAGTTCTATATCAAAATCCTAGTTCCAAATAGCAGTTCTATATCAAATCCTAGTTCCAAATAGCAGTTCTATATCAAATTCCTAGTTCCAAATAGCAGTTTCTATATCAAATCCTAGTTCCAAAAGTAGTTCTATATCAAATCCTAGTTCCAAATAGCAGTTCTATATCAATCCTAGTTTCGAATAGTAGTTCTATATCAAATTCTAGTTCCGAATAGCAGTTCTATATCAATCCTAGTTCCAAATAGTAGTTCTATATCAATCCTAGTTCCAATAGCAGTTCTATATCAAATCCTAGTTCCAAAAGTAGTTCTAATATCAAATCCTAGTCCAAATTAGCAGTTCTATATCAAATCTAGTTCCGAATAGTAGTTCTATATCAAATCCTAGTTCCGAATAGCAGTTCTATATCAAATCCTAGTTCCAAATAGTAGTTCTATATCAAATCCTAGTTCCCAAATAGCAGTCTATATTCAAATCCTAGTTCCAAATAGTAGGGATGTAGAGATATCTACCTGTATAGGACCCTGGATGTAGAGATATCTACCTGTATATTACCCTGGATGTAGAGATATCTACCTGTATAGGACCCGTTAGAGTTAACAGCCTCAGAAATTGCAGCCCAAATCAATGCTTCACAGAGTTCAAGTAACAGACACATCTCAACATCAACTGCTCAGAGGAGACTGTGTGAATCAGGCCTTAATGGTCAAATTGCTGCAAACAAACCACTACTAAAGGACACCAATAATAAGAAGAGACTTGCTTGGGCCAAGAAACATGAGCAATGGACATCAGACTGGTGGAAATCTGTTCTTTGGTCTGATGAGTCCAAATTCGCAATTTTTGGTTCCAAACGCCTTGTCTTTGTGAACGGATGATCTCCGCATGTGTGGTTCCCACCGTGATTTATTTCGAATTCAAGGCACACTTAACCAGCATGGCTACCATAGCATTCTGCAGCGATACGTCATCCCATCTGGTTTTCCGCTTAGCGGGAAGTGGAAACGTCTAGGAGCAACAACGGCTCAACTGCGAAGTGGTAGGCCACACAAGCTCACAGAGCGGGACCGCCGAGCTGTGAAACGTGTAGTGCGTAAAAATCAGTTGCAACACTCACTACCGAGTCCCAAACTGCCTCTGGAAGCAACGTCAGCACAAGAACTGTTCGTCGGGAGCTTTATGAAACGGGTTTACATGGCCGAGCAGCCGCACACAAGCATAAGATCACCATACGCAATGCCAAGCGTTGGCAGGAGTGGTGTAAAGCTTACCGCCATTGGACTCTGGAGCAGTGGAAATGCAATCTCTGGAGTGATGAATCACGCTTCACCATCTGGCAGTTCAACGGACAAATGTGGGTTTGGCGGATGCCAGGAAAACACTACCTCCTCCAATGCATAGTGCCAACTATAAAGTGTCATGGGGGAAGAATAATGGTCTGGGGTTGTTTTTCATGGTTCAAACTAGGCCCCTTTCAGTTCCAGTGAAAGGATATCGTGACGCTACAGCATGCAATGACATTCTAGATGATTCTGTGCTTCCAACTATGTGGCAACAGTTTGGGGCAGGCCCTTTCCTGTTTCAGCATGACAATGCCCCTGTTCACAGGTCCATACAGAAATACAGTACCAGCCAAAAGTTTGGACACAATTACTCATTCACGTTTATTTTTTACTATTTTCTACATTGTAGAATAATAGTGAAGACATGCAAAATATGAAATAACACATATGGAATCATGTCGTAACCAAAAAAGTGTTAAAAACAAATCAAAATATATTTGATATAGGTCCTAACTGACCTAAGACAGGGAATTTTTACAAGGATTGAATGTCAGGAATTGTGAAAAACTGAGTTTAAATGTATTTGGCTAAGGTGTATTTAAACTTCCGACTTCAACTGTATATTGGCCATATACCACAACCCCCCCGAGGTGCATTATTGCTATAATAAACTGGTTACCAATGTAATTAGAGCAGTAAAAATAAATGTTTTGTCATTCTTATGGTATACTGTCTGATATACCACGGCCGTCAGCCAATCAGCATTCAGGGCTGGAACCACAGTTTATAATATTGATTATAATATAACATGGCATTGTTGAATACTCATTTCTGATTGCTTGAAGGGCATTCTAGAGTGTGTATTCTTTCCCTGTAATGCACGGTATATCAGAACGGTAGAATTCAACGGCTCTAGTTCATTTTCACATGTTTTCTTTGAGCTGCTTTTGAAAGCAAAAGTCAAATTGAAAACAGTATTGGTAATGGACTGATAGTTTAGTTAGCTAAACTAGTAAGTCTGTTTGGTTACCACGGTAACTACTGTAGCTATCTAGTAAACTTGCTAGCTACTTCAGTGGATGTTGAACACATTTCTAGCGCCAAATGTGTTAAATTATGGCCATTGTATTAAAAGGATAATCCACTGGGGGCTCTGGAAAATAATGCACACTTTGAAAGGCATTCATTATTTTCTATAGAACGCATTGGTTATCCCTTACATAGAATATTGATGATTGGTTCGTCAATTAGGTCACGTTCAAACAGTTTAACATCAAATTGATCCAATCCAGGTCGATGCAGTACGGTGTGTGTGTGTGTGCGTTTGTGTGATTGTGTAACGCATACCCAACATTTCTGGTATTATCTGGAGATTTTTTGCCTACATTCCTGTTTGGATGCGCATTCAGCACCAGCCTGATATGTACAGTGTGTGTGTTGTGTGTTGTGTGTGGGGGGGGGTGGTTTGGTTGGTGTGTGTGTGTGTGTGTGTGGTGTGTTGTTGTGTGTGTGTGTGTGTGTGTGTGTGTGTGTGTGTGTGTGTGTGTGTGTGTGTGTGTGTGTGTGTGTGTGTGTGTGTGTGTGTGTGTGTGTGTGTGTGTGTGTGTGTGTGTCTGTGTGTGTGTGTCTGTGCGTGGTGTGTGTGTGTGTGAGTGGTGTGTGTGTGTGGGAACCTAAGACAATGTATCAATATTTTCTGATGAAATGGCTCTAGTCAAAGTGTTCTACGTTCAATTGGATTAAATGCATCCCGACCTTAATCATAGACCAAAGACAGAGTTAAAAGCTACGTTCACTTAATCTTAAATATCAGACAAAGGAAAGAGTTAAATGCTACAGTTCAACTTAATCTTAATATCAGACCAAAGGACGAGTTAACGCTACAGTTCACTTAATCTTACTTGAACAAAGGCCAGAGTTATGCTACAGTTCTACTTAATCTTAATCTAGCAGACGATGCTAAGTCCAATCAATGACAGAGATTAAAGCTACAGTTTCAACTTAATTTAATATCAGACCAAAGGACAGAGTTAAAGTAGCGACTACTAAGAAGTTCACAGTCACTTAAGTCCTTAATATCAGACCAAAGGACAGAGTTAAAGCTACAGTTCAACTTAATCTTAATATCAGACCAAAGGACAGAGTTAAAGCTACAGTTCAACAAATGGGTAAATATCAAGACTATCCATTGAGCAGATACCCAAACCAGATCTCAGACTGTACCTTTAAACTCATTCCATGATAACTATTAAAAATAACTGATCTCAGATCAGCAACTCTTTTATATATAGAAAAGAGAGGGAGCGAGAGAAAGCCAAAGTCTAAATCCCTTCTCCAATAACCTTGAATTATATCCAATTAAAATCATAGGTAGGGAGCACAGATAAAGTCTTATGTTCACTTCTCTTATACATGCTTAGAATAAAAATAATTCTATGTGGAGGGGGAGGGTTCTAGGCTACATTGAAACCTGGTGGAGGTTATTGATAGAAAATTCCACTAATAATTCACCACTACATTCAAGAGAAAAAAAGGGTTCCAAAATGGTTCTTTGGTTGTCCCGTAGGAGAACCCTTTTTGATTCCAGGTAGAACCCTTTTGAGTTCCATTTGCAACCATCTGTGGAATGAAAACCCAAAAGGGTTCTACCTGGAACCAAATAAGGGTTCTTCAAAGGGTTCTCCTATGTGGACAGTCGAAACCCCCTTTTAGGTTCTAGATAGCACCTTTTTTTTTAAAGAGTGTAGTTCCTGATAGTTCAGTGGGTTAAACATAGTTCTGACAACAACAAGGTTATTGTGGGTACTCAATATGTGTTAGTCTACTAGATAACCATAAGCCTACCTATCAATGACTTATGAATGGAGACCTGATCAGACTATAGATACACGTGCATAATCAAGGTATTTAAGTTTTTTGTTTTAAGAAATGTAAAAAAAAAAATGTATTTATTTATTTAGTTTTGTCATTATGGGCTATTATGTGTAGATTGAGTTTTTAAAAAATGTAATCATTTTTAGAAAAAGGCTTAATTAAGGTAACAAAACGTGAAAAAAGTCAAGAGGTCTGAAAACTTTCCAAATGAATTGCACAATGCATTTGGGAAGTATTCAGACCCTTTTACTTTTTCCGTATATTGTTACGTTACAGCCTTTTTTACCCTCATCAATCTACACACAATACCGCATAATGACAAAGCGAAAATAGGTTTGTAGAAATGTTTGCACATTTATTACAAATAAAAAACTGAAATATCTTATCTGCATAAGTATTCAAACCCTTTGCTATGAGACTCAACATTGAACTCAGGTGCATCCTGTTTTTATTGATCATCCTTGAGATGTTTCTACAACTTGATTGGAGACCACCTGTGGTAAATTCAATTTATTGGACATGATTTGGAAAGGCACACACCTGTCTATATAAGGTCCCACAGTTGACGTCAGAGCAAAAATCAAGCCATGAGGTCAAAGGAATTTTTCCGTAGCGCTCCAAGACAGGATTGTGTCACGGCACAGATCTGGGGAAGGGTACCAAAAAAATGTCTGCAGCATTGAAAGTCCCTCTTCCTAGAGCTGGCCACCCGGCCAAACTGAGAAATTGGGAGAGAAGGGCCTTGGTCAGGGAGGTGACCAAGAACCCGATGGTCACTCTGACAGACCTCCAGAGTTCCTCTGTGGAGATGGGAGAACATTCCAGAGGACAACAATCTCTGCAGCAGTCCACCAATCAGACCTTTCTGGTAAAGTGGCCAGACAGAAGCCACTCTTCAGTAAAAGGCACCTGACAGCCCGCTTGGAGTTTGTCAAAAGGCACCTAAAGGTCTCTCAGACCATGAGAAACAAGATTCTCTGGTCTGATGAAACCAAATGCCAAGTGTCATGTCTGGAGGAAACCAGGCACTGCTCGTTACCTGGCCACTACAATCTCTACTGTGAAGCATGGTGGTGGCAGCATCATGCTGTGGGGATGTTTTTCAGCAGCAGGGATTCGGAGACTAGAGCGCTCAGGACTTCAGACTGGGGTGAAGGTTCACCTTCCAACAGGACAACAACCCTAAGGACACAGCCAAGACAACGCAGGGCTTCGGGACAAGCCTCTGAATGTCCTTGAGTGGCCCAGCCAGAGCCCGAACTAAACATCTCTGGAGAGACATGAAAATAGCTGTGCAGTGACACTCCCCAACCAATCTGACAGAGCTGGAGAGGATCTGCAGAGAAGAATGGGAGAAACTCCCCACATACAAGTGTGCCAAGCTTGTAGCGTCATACCCAAGAAGACTTGAGGCTGTAATCGATGCCAAAGGTTCTTCAACAAAGCACTGAGTAAAGAGTCTGAATACCTAAATGTGATTTTCTAAAATGTCTAAAAAACGGTTTTTGCTTTGTCATTATGGGGTATTGTGATGTCATTATGGGGTATAGTGATGTCATTATGGGGTATTGTGTGTAGATTGATGAGGGAATAATTTTTTAGAATAAGGCTGTAACGTAAAGAAATTTGGAAAAAGTGAAGGGGTTCTGAACACTTTCCGAATGCACTGTATAACCAGACCATAGATAGAATACCAGATTGTCCAATAACTGATGGACAGGAAGAGACAGGAAGAGATCATAGGTAAATAGAAAGAGGTCATTAGAATAATTATATATATTTTTAAATGTAACCTTTATTTAACTAGGCAAGTCAGATAAGAACAAATTCTTATTTACAATGATGGCCTACCAGGAAACAGTAGGTTAACTGCCTTGTTCAGGGGCAGAACGACAGATTTTTACCTTGTCAGCTCGGGGATTCAATCCAGCAACCTTTTGGTTACTGGCCCAACGCTCTAACCACTAGGCTACCTGCCACCTACTATGGCAGACCATGCTCCAGTTCCCTGGATGGCCATCCATCTTGTGATGAAAGCTACAGAGAGTCGGACGCCATTTTGGATCCGGCGGTAATTCCTCCATTGGGAATAGAGGGGAAATGGGAAAACTATCGGAGAAGGGGCTTTGATGTTGGGTCTGCTGACACTGGGAGCCTTAACATCTCTTACGTAAAGTAGGTTAAGTACAGTAAGTCAAGCATTGTGAGTCAGGAACAATCAACAACTGGGTTGCTCTCCACCTCTCAGCCCCAAAGCGATGCTTCTGGGTGGCTTACCATCCAACCATGAACGACAACAACTGACTGAGCAAAGAGATACTCAAACTCTCTTTGAGGATAATAGAAGTCCTATATAAGGATGCTTCTTTATGATCAAAACTGCTGTCTCAGTACACAGATGAGATTAAATTAAATATTTCCTTTAGCAACCAACAATGTATACTCTGCTTACAGTGGCTTGCGAAAGTATTCACCCCCTTGGCATTTTTCCTATTTTGTTGCCTTACAACCTGGAAATAAAAATCAATTTTTGGGGGGTCTGTATCATTTGATTTACACAACATGCCTACCACTTTGAAGATACAAAATATTTTTTATTGTGAACAAACAAGAAATAAGCCCAAAAAACTTAAAACTTAAGCATGCATAACTACTCACCCTGTCAAAGACAATACTTTGTTGAGCCACATTTTGCAGCAATTACAGCATTAAGTCTCTTGGGGTATGTCTCTATAAACTTGGCACATCTAGCCACTGGGATTTTTTCCCATTCTTTAAGGCGAAAAAGGTCATTCAAGTTGGATGGGTTCTGCTGGTTTACAGCAATCTTTAAGTCATACCACAGATTCTGAATTGGATGGAGGTCTGGGCTTTGACTAGGCCATTCCAAGAAATGTTAATGTTTCCCCTTAAACCACTCGTGTTGCTTTTGCGGTATGATTAGGGTCATTGTCCTCCTGGAAGGTGAACCTCCATCCCAGTCTCAAATCTCTGGAAGACTGTAACAGGTTTCCCTTATGAATTTCCCTGTATTTAGCGCCATCCACCATTCCTTCAATTCTGACCAGTTTCCCAGTCCCTGCCGATGAAAAACATCCCCACAGCATGATGCTGCCACCACCATGCTTCACTGTAGGGATGGTCCTCTCTGTGTGATGAGAGGTGTTGGATTTGCGCCAGACATAGCGTTTTCCTTGATGGCCAAAAAGCTACATTTTTGTCTCATCTGACCATATGTTTGGGGAGTCTCCAACATGCCATTTGGCGAACACCAAACATGTTTGCTTATTTTTTTCTTTAAGCAATAGTTTTTTTCTGGCCACTCTTCCGTAAAGCCCAACTCTGTGGAGTGTACAGCTTAAAGTGGGCCTATGGACAGATACTCCAATCTCCGTGTGGAGCTTTGCAGCTCTTTTAGGGTTATCTTTGATCTCTTTGTTGCCTCTCTGATTAATTCCCTCCATGCCTGGTTTGTGAGTTTTGGTGGGCAGCCCTCTCTTGGCAGGTTTGCTGTGGTGCCATATTCTTTCCATTTTTTAATAATGGATTTATTGGTGCTCCGTGGGATGTTCAAAGTTCAACGTTTTTTAGAACCCAACCCTGACCTGTACTTCTCCACAACTTTGTCCCTGACCTGTTTGGAGAGCTCCTTGGTCTTCATGGTGCCCCTTGCTAGTGGTGTTGCAGATTCTGGGGCCTTTCAGAACAGTTGTATATATATACTGAGATCATGTGACAGATCATGTGACACCTAGATTGCACACAGGTGGACTTTACTTAACACATTTTGTGACTTCTGAAGGTAATTGGTTGCACCAGATCTTATTTAGGGGCTTCATAGCAAAGGGGGTGAATACATATGCACGCACCACTTTTCCGTTGTTATTTTATTAATATTTTTTGAAATAAGTAATTTTTTAAATCTCATTTCACCAATTTAGACTATTTTGTGTACGTCCATTACATGAAATCCAAATAAAAATCATTTTCAATTACAGGTTGTAATGCAACAAAATATGAAAAACGCCAAGGGGGAGGAATAATTTTGCAAGGAACTGTATATGTTATAATATCGGATTTTACACAGATGATGGTGAGGATGATGGTGATGATGACGCTGATGATGATGGTGATGATGATGCTGAGGAGGATGATGGTCATGATGATGACGATGATGGCTATGGTGGTGATGATGATGGCTTGATTATGATGATGAGAATGAGGATGATGATGATGGTGGCTTGATAAGGAAGATGGTGATGGTGATGTAGATGGTGATGATGATGGTTGATGGCGATGATGATGATGATGATGATGGATTGATGGTGATGGATTGATGGTGAGGAGGAGGATGATGATGATGGTGGCTTGATAAGGAAGATGGTGATGATGATGAGGATGGTGGTCATGATGATGATGATGGCGTGATGGTGATGATGATGGCCTGATGGTGATGATGATGATGATGGCTTAATGGTGATGATGATGATGATGAGGATGATGATGACTTTAATGCGGGGAAACTTAAATCCGTTTTACCAAATTTCTACCAGCATGTTAAATGTGCAACCAGAGGGAAAAAACTCTGGAACACCTTTACTCCACACACAGAGACGCATACAAAGCTCTCCCTCGCCCTCCATTTGGCAAATCTGACCATAATTCTATCCTCCTGATTCCTGCCTACAAGCAAAAAAATTAAGCAGGAAGCACCAGTGATTAGATCAATAAAAAAATGTACAGATGCTAAGCTACAGGACTGTTTTGCTAGCACAGACTGGAATATGTCCCGCGATTCCTCCAATGGCATTGAGCAGTACACCATAACAGTCATTGGCTTCATCAATAAGTGCATCGATGACTTCGTCCCCACAGTGACCGTAAGTACATACCCGAACCAGAAGCCACGGATTACAGGCAACATTCACACTGAGCTAAAGGCTAGAGCTGCCGCTTTCAAGGAGCGGGACTGTAACCCGGAAGCTGACAAGAAATCCACTATGCCCTCCGACGAACCATCAAACAGGCAAAGCGTCAATACAGGACTAAGATTGAATCGTACTACACCGGCTCCGACGCACGTCGGATGTGGCAGGGCTTGCAAACCATTACAGACTACAAAGGGTAGTACAGCCGAGAGCCAGTGACACGAGCCTACCGGACGAGCTAAACTACTTCTATGCTCGCTTCGAGGCAAATAACACTGAAACATGGATGAGAGCATCAGCTGTTACAGAAGACTGTGTGATCACACTCTCCGCAGCCGATGTGAGTAAGACCTTTAAACAGGTCAACATTCACAAGGCCGCAGGGCCAGACGGATTACCAGGACATGTACTGTGAGCATGCGCTGACCAACTGGCAAGTGTCTTCATTGACATTTTCAACCTCTCCCTGCCCGGGTCTGTAATACCAACATGTTTTAAGCAGACCACCATAGTGCCTGTGCCCAAGAACACTAAGGTAATAACGTAACCTATCTAAATGACTACCGACCCGTAGCACTCACGTCAGTAGTCATGAAGTGCTTTGAAAGGCTGGTCAAGGCTCACATCAACACCATCATCCTAGAAACCCTAGACCCACTCCAATTTGCATACCGCCTCAACAGATCCACAGATGATGCAATCTCTATTGCACTCCACACTGCCCTTTCCCACCTGGACAAAAGGAACACCTATGTGAGAATGCTATTCATTGACTAAAGCTCAGCGTTCAAAACCATAGTGCCCTCAAAGGTCATCAATAAGGTGAATAAGGTGTGGTTCCGTGTGGCTCAGTTGGTAGAGCATGGCGCTTCCAACGCCAGGGTTGTGGGTTCAATTCCCACGGGGGGACCAGGATGAATATGTATGAACTTTCCAATGTGTAAGTCGCTCTGGATAAGAGCGTCTGCTAAATGACTTAAATGTAAATGTAATAAGCTAAGGACACTGGGACTAAACACCACCCTCTGCAACTGTATCCTGGACTTCCTGATGGGCCATCCCCAGGTGGTAAGGGTAGGTAACAACACATCCGCCGCGCTGATCCTCAACACAGGATCTCTATACCAGGCGGTGTCAGAGGAAGACCCTAAAAATTGTCTAAGACTCCAGCCACCCCAGTCATGGACTGTTCTCTCTGCAACCGCACGGCAAACGATACCGGAGCGCCAAGTCTAGGTCCAGAAGGCTTCTAAACAGCTTCTACCCCCAAGCCATTAGACTCCTGAACACATAATCAACTGACTATCCAGACTATTTGCATTGTCCCCCCACCCTTTTACGCCGCTGCTACTCTCTGTTGTTGTCATCTATGCATAGCCACTTTAATAACTCTACCTACAGTTGAAGTCGGAAGTTTACATACACTTAGGTTGGAGTCATTAAAACTTGTTTTCAAACCACTCCACAAATTTCTTGTTAACAAACTATAGTTTTGGCAAGTTGGTTAGGACATCTACTTTGTGCATGACACAAGTCATTTTTCTAACAATTGTTTACAGACAGATTATTTCACTTACAATTCACTGTATCACAATTCCAGTGGGTCAGAAGTTTACATACACTAAGTTGACTGTGCCTTTAAACAGCTTGGAAAATTCCAGAAAATTATGTAATGGCTTTAGAAGGTTCTGATAGGCAAATTGACATAATTTTAATCAATTGGAGGTGTACCTGTGCATGTATTTCAAGGCCTATCTTCAAACTCAGTGCCTCTTTGCTTGACATCATGGGAAAATCAAAAGAAATCAGCCAAGACCTCAGAAAAGAAATTATAGACCTCCACAAGTCTGGTTCATCCTTGGGAGCAATTGCCAAATGCCTGAAGGTACCCCGTTCATCTGTATAAACAATAGTACACAAGTATAAACACCTTGGGACCACGCAGCCGTCATACCGCTCAGGAAGGAGACGCGTTCTGTCTCATAGAGATGAAGGTACTTTGTTGCGAAAAGTGCAAATCAATCCCAGAACAACAGCAAAGGACCTTGTGAAGATGCTGGAGGAAACAGGTACAAAAGTATCTATATCCACAGTAAAACGAGTCCTATATTGACTAAACCTGAAAGGCCGCTCAGCAAGGAAGAAGCCTACGGTTTGCAACTGCACATGGGGACAAAGATCGTACTTTTTGGAGAAATGTCCTCTGGTCTGATGAAACAAAAATAGAACTGTTTGGCCATAATGACCATCGTTATGTTTGGAGGAAAAAGAGGGAGGTTTGCAAGCCAAAGAACATCCAAACATTCAAACGGGGAAGCACGGGGGTGGCAGCATTATGTTGTGGGGGTGTTTTGCTGCAGGGGGGACTGGTGCACTTCACAAAATAGATGGCATCATGAGGCTGGAAAATTAGGTGGATATATTGAAGCAACATCTCAAGACATCAGTCAGGAAGTTAAAGCTTGGTCGCAAATGGGTTTTCCAAATGGACAATGACCCAAGCATACTTCCAATGTTGTGACAAAATGGCTTAAGGACAACGAAGTCAAGGTATTGGAGTGGCTATCACAAAGCCCTGACCTCATTCCTATAGGACATTTGTGGGCAGAACTGAAAAAGCGTGTGTGAGCAAGGAGGCCTACAAACCTGACTCAGTTACACCAGCTCTGTCAGGAGGAATGGGCCAAAGTTCTCCCAACTTATTGTGGGAAGCTTGTGGAAGGCTACCCGAAACGTTTGACCCAAGTTAAACAATTTAACGGCAATGCTACCAAATACTAATTGAGTGTATGTATAACGTCTGACCACTGGGAATGTGATGAAAGAAATAAAAAGCTGAAATAAAATAATTCTTTATTCTTAAAATAAAGTGGTGATCCTAACTGAACTAAGACAGGAAATTTTTACAATAATTAAATGTCAGGAATTGTGACAACTGAGTTTAAATGTATTGGCTATGGTGTATGTAAACTTTCGACTTCAACTGTACATGTACTGTACATTTTACCTCAACAAACCGGTGCCCTGCACATTGACTCTGTACCGTTCCCCTGTATATAGTATCGCTATTGTTATTTACTGCTGCTCTTTAAATTACTTGTTACTTTTACTTCTTATTCTTATCCATATTTCTTTTAATTGCATTGTTGGTCAGGGGCTCATAATAAGCATTTCACTGTAAGGTCTAACACTGTTGTATTTGGCGCATGTGACTAATACAATGTGATGATGATGATGATGATGATGATGGCTTGATGCCGAAGCGTTGGTGTTTTTGTACTGCCACCTTTCCTCCGTGCTCCTTTCCTCCGTGCTCCTTTCCCGTGCTCCTTTCCCTCCGTGCTCCTTTCCTGTGCTTCCTTTCCTCACTGCTCCTTTCCTCCGTGCTCCTTTCCTCCGTGCTCCTTTCCTCCGTGCTCCTTTCCTCCGTGCTCCTTTCCTCCGTGCTCCTTTCCTTCATGATATCATGACTATTTTTGCATTTAAGATTTTGATTTGTCATCATGTTCAACAGCTAGGTCTCTATCTCTCTCCCTGTACGATACCTGATCTCCCTTCAGTGACTCATATCTGTTCCTGAACAATATGCACAAAACAGCGCACACTGGGACACACACACAGACCGTGGTGCAAGTACCGCACTCACACACACACACACACACAAACACACACACACACACACACACACACACACACCACACACACACACAACACACACACACACCCACACACAACACACACACACACACACACACACACACACACACACACACACACACACACACACACACACACCACACACCCACACACACACACACACACACACACACACACACACCGTGGTGCAAGTACCTCATTCACACACACAGAAACAGAGACAGACGCACACAGGAGAGAGAGGTCAGACACACAACACAAACAAATCAAATCAAATCAATTTATAAAGCCCTTCTTACATCAGCTAATATCTCAAAGTGCTGTACAGAAACCCAGCCTAAAACCCAAACAGCAAGCAATGCAGGTGTAGAAGCACGGTGGCTAGGAAAAACTCCCGAGAAAGGCCAAAACCTAGGAAAAAACCTAGAGAGGAACCAGGCTATGAGGGGTGGCCAAGAGGACGAGGATTTGTGTGCGTACAAACAAATACGCACACAGAGACAGAGATAGACACATACAAACACACACACACACACACAATGGAACTGAGTGTTCAGAAGGAAGAGAGACTCATCGCTCAGAGAGACACTGGAAGAACATACAGTACTGCAGGCCGCTGTGTGTGTGTGTGTGTGTGTGTGTGTGTGTGTGTGTGTGTGTGTGTGTGTGTGTGTGTGTGTGTGTGTGTGTGTGTGTGTGTGTGTGTGTGTGTGTGTGTGTGTGTGTGTGTGGGTTGGGTGGGTTGTTGTGTGTGTGTGTGTGCGCGTGTGTGTGTGTGTGTGTGTTTGTGTCCTGGGACAAACTCTAAAAGTTCCAACAGAAAAACCTCCAGAGAGTCCCTACTGTCTCCTCCATAGATACATCTTGATGGACGGTGAGGAAAGCAAACACATATGAGATATGTACCCAGAGCGCTTTCCATAGAGGAACTGTAACACTCTGGGTCCTCTCTGTGTGTGTGTTGGCACTGAATCAAGAAGAGTTGTCTAGTGCCATAGAGTCGTAATAGGAGGGGATAGTTGATTTATCCTCATTAGCTGAGATATTTTCAGCCTCAACTTTTTAACAGGGCGAGACCCATGAAGTCCCATTCAGACCTAGACTCCTCTCGCCTCCATCTCTGCCTCTCTCCATACCTCCTCCACTTCTCTCCTCTCGCTCTAACTCTTGAGAGATCCATCCATCTCTCTCTCTCTCTCTCTCTCTCATCCCTCCCCCACTTTCTCTCCTCTCTCTCCCTCTCTCTCTTTCCATCCCACCCCCACTTTCCCTCCTCTCTCTCTCTCCCTCTCTCTCCCTCCATCCCTCCCCCACATCCACTACTCTCTAACTGTCTCTGTCTCTCTCTCTCCCTCTTTCCTTCCCACCCCCACTTTCCCTCTTCTCTCTCCCTCTCTCTCTCTGTCCATCCCTCCCTCACATCCACTCCTCTCTCTACCTCTAGTGGATTACAGGAAAACGCTAGATTTACAATCATTACCGTTGTAGAAAGTATTTAGGGAGATGACTCTGTTGGACTCTGGCTCATACTCTACCAATAGTGTAATTACGGTAAAATAGTAAGAGTGTTATTTTTGACAGTGTAACTATAGCAGTAAGAGAGCAGGCAATACAGTAAGGCTGGGATTTATTTGGATCCTCACTAGAGCTGCATTATAGCGCGCTTTACGTTTAAAGTTAGAATCCTTAATTGTGAAACTGTCTGTTTGGGATGTTACAACAACAACAGTTACTGTAAACAAACACCGTTTTTTTCTCCCTCTGACATAATTGCACGTGCGAGAGAACAGCTATTTTTTATGATTACCATTCTGCTGGATGCTCCTCTCCTCGTCAACAAAACCAAGATAATAACAAAGGTGCCAGCTAGAACAGTGGCATTGTTTCCACAAATACGGATTTGATCTTTAGAGGTGATTAATAGTTGAGCCGACATCTGCACCCTGATTGTGATCCCAGCGACCGCGGTAACATTGCATTTAAAACCTGCATTGGCTACAAGCATGATGGGATTTGGGAAACCACTGGGAAAATAATTGGAAAACTGGGGAAATAATTGGTAAACAACTGATTGTAAATAGCAACAGGCCAGCAAGCCGTTGAGAGAACAGACAGTGTATAAGAAGAATCAGAAGTGACGGGGAAGTAAGATGTTTGGGGAAGTAAACTCTTAATGATCGGCTATGAAAAGCCAACTGAGATTTATTCCTGATTATTATTTGACCATGCTTGTCATTTATGAACATTTTGAAAATCTTGGCTCTCTCTAATTTTCTCCTTCTCTCTTTCTTTCTTTCTCCCGGAGGACCTGGGCCCTAGGACCATGCGTGGGACTTATTTACGCCCGTGGTGACTCCTTGCTGTCCCCAGTCCGCCTGGCCTTGCTGCTATTCCAGTTTCAGCTGTTCTGCCTGCGGTTATGGAACCGCCACCTGTCCCAGACCTGTTGTTCAACTCTTGATGATCGGCTATGAAAGCCAACTGAAAATTATTCATGATTATTATTTGACCATGCTTGTCACTTATGAACATTTTTGAACATCTTGGCATAGTTCTGTTATAATCTCCACCCGGCACAGCCAGAAGAGGACTGGCCACCCCTCATAGCCTGGTTCCTCTCTAGGTTTCTTCCTAGGTTTTTGGCCTTTCTAGGGAGTTTTTCCTAGCCACCGTGCTTCTACACCTGCATTACTAGCTGTTGTGGGGTTTTAGGCTGGGTGTCTGTACAGCACTTCGAGATATTAGCTGATGTACGAAGGGCTATATAAAATAAAATTGATTGATTGATTTGTTGTGCACCTGGTCTATATAAAGTGAGGAGGGTGGAGGTTAGATGTCAGTGGTGGAGGGTTAGATTGTCAGTGGTGAGGGTTAGATTGTCAGTGGTGGAGGTTAGAGTTGTCAGTGATGCGAGGGTGGAGGGTTAGATTGTCAGTGTGGGAGGGTGGAGGGTTAGATTGTCAGTGGTGGAGGGTGGAGGGTTAGATTGTCAGTGGTGGAGGGTGGAGGTTAGATTGTCAGTGATGGAGGGTGGAGGGTTAGATTGTCAGGATGGAGGGTGGAGGTTAGATTTGTCAGTGATGACAGGGTGTGAGGGTTAGATTGTCAGTGGTGGAGGGTGGAGGGTTAGATTGTCATGTGGTGGAGGGTGGGAGGGTTAGTTGTCAGTTGGTGGAGGGTGGAAGGGTTAGATTGTCAGTGTGGAGGGTGGAGGGTTTAGATTGTCATGATGGAGGGGAGGGTTAGATTGTCAGTGATGGAGGGTGGAGGGTTAGATTGTCAGTGGTGGAGGGTGGAGGGTTAGATTGTCAGTGGTGAGGGTGGAGGTTAGATTGTCAGGTGGAGGGTGGAGGTTGATTTCAGGTGGAGGTGGAGGGTTAGAGTTGCAGTGATGGAGGGTGGAGGGTAGATTGTCAGTGTGGAGGGTGGAGGTTAGACTTGTCAGTGGTGGAGGGTGGAGGGTTAGATTGTCAGTGATGGAGGGTGGAGGGTTAGATTGTCAGTGGTGGAGGGTGGAGGGTTAGATTGTCAGTGGTGGAGGGTGGAGGGTTAGATTGTCAGTGGTGGAGGGTGGAGGGTTAGATTGTCAGTGGTGGGGGGTGGAGGGTTAGATTCTCAGTGATGGAGGGTGGAGGGTTTAGATTGTCAGTGGTGGGGGTGGAGGGTTAGATTGTCAGTGATGGAGGGTGGAGGGTGGAGGGTTAGATTGTCAGTGGTGGAGGGTGGAGGGTTAGATTGTCAGTGATGGAGGGTGGAGGGTTATATTGTCCAGTGGTGGAGGTGGAGGGTTAGATTGTCAGTGGTGGGGGGTTAGATTGTGGAGGGTGGAGGGTTAGATTGTCAGTGGTGGGAGGTTAGGTTTGTGGAGGGTTAGGTTGTCAGTGGTGGAGGGTGGAGGTTAGATTGTCAGTGTGGAGGGTTAGATTGTCAGTGATGGAGGGTGGAGGGTTAGATTGTCCAGTGGTGGGGGGTGGAGGGTTAGATTGTCAGTGGTGGGGGTTAGATTGTGGGAGGGTGGAGGGTTAGATTGTCAGTGGTGGGAGGTTAGATTGTGGAGGTTAGATTGTCAGTGGTGGAGGGTGGAGGTTAGATTGTCAGTGGTGGAGGGTTAGATTGTCAGTGGTGGAGGGTGGAGGGTGGATGGTTAGATTGTCAGTGGTGAAGGGTTAGATTGTGGAGGGTGGAGGGTTAGATTGTCAGTGGTGGAGGGTGGAGGTTGGAAGGTGGAGGGTTAGATTGTCAGTGGTGAAGGGTGGAGGGTGGAGGGTTAGATTGTCAGTGGTAAAGGGTGGAGGGTTAGATTGTCAGTGGTGGAGGGTGGAGGGTTAGATTGTCAGTGTGGGGGTTAGATTGTCAGTGGTGAAGGGTGAGATTTGTGGAGGGTGGAGGGTTAGATTGTCAGTGGTGAAGGTGAGACTTGTGGAGGGTGGAGGGTTAGATTCAGTGGTTGGAGGGTGGAGGGTTAGATTGTCCAGTGGTGGGGGTGAGGGTTAGATTTCAGTGGTGGAGGGTGGGAGGGTTAGATTGTCAGTGGTGGAGGGTGGAGGGTTGATTGTGGAGGGTTAGATTTGTCAGTGATGGAGGTGGAGGGTTAGATTGTCAAGTGTGGAGGTGGAGGGTTAGATTGTCAGTGGTGGCAGGGTGGAGGGTTAACATTGTCAAGTGGTGGAGGGTGAAGGTTAGATTGTCAGTGATGGAGGGTGGAGGGTGGAGGGTTAGATTGTCCATGTGGGTGGAGGGTTAAATTGTCAGTGATGGAGGGTGGAGGGTTAGATTTCAGTGGTGGAGGGTGGAGATTAGATTGTCAGTGGTGGAGGGTGGAGGGTTTAGATTGTCAGTGTGGAGGGTCGAGGGTTTAGATTGTCAGTGGTGGGGGGTGGAGCGTTAGATTGTCAGTGATGGAGAGGTGGAGGGTTAGATTTGTCAGTGATGGAGGTGGAGGTTAAGATTGTCAGTGAATGGGAGGGTGGAGGGTTAGATTGTCAGTGGATGAGGGGTGGAGGGTTAGATTGTCAGTGGTGGAGGGCTTAGATTGTCAGTGTGGGGGTTAGATTGTGGGAGGGTTTGAGGGTTAGTATTGTCAGTGATGGAGGTGGAGGTTTAGATTGTAGTGGTGGAGGTGGAGGGTTAGATTTCAACAGTGGTGGAGGGTTAGATTGTGGAGGGTGGAGTTAGTTGTCAGTGGTGGGAGGTAGTTGTGGAGGGTTAGTTGTCATCTGGTGGAGGGTGGAGGGTTAGATTGTCAGTGATGGAGGGGTGAGGGTTAGTAGATTGTCAGTGGTGGGGGGTTGGAGGGTTAGATTGTCAGTGCGTGGGGGGTTAGATGTGTGGAGGTGGAGGGTTAGATTGTCAGGGTGGTGGGAGCGTTAGATGTGGAGGGTAGATGTCAGTGGTGGAGGGTGGCAGGGTTAGATTGTCAGTGGTGGCAGGGGTTAGATTGTCAGTGGTGGAGGGTGGAGGGTGGATGCGTTATTTAGATTGTTCAGTGGTGCGCAGGGTTAGATTGTGGAGGGTGGAGGCGTTAGATTGATCAGTTGTGGACGGGTGGGAGGGTGGAAGGTGGAGGTTAGATTGTCAGTGGTGAAGGGTGTGGAGGTGGAGGGTTAGAGTGTCACGTCGGTGGAGGGTGGAGGCGTTAGATTGTCGTGGTGCGGGGGTTAGATTGTCATGTGAAGGTAGATTGTGGGAGGGTGGAGGGTAGATTGTCAGTGGTGGAGGGTGGAGGGTTAGATTGTCAGTGGTGGAGGGTGGAGGGTTTAATTGTCAGTGGTGGAAGGGTGGAGGGTTAGATTGTCCAGTGGTGGGGTTGGAGGGTTAGATTCTCAGTGAATGGAGGGTTAATTGTGGAGTTAGATTGTCAGTGAAATGGAGGGTGGAGGGTTAGATTGTTGGAGGGTTAGATTGTCCAGTGATGGAGGGTGGAGGGTTAGATTGTGGAGGGTTAGATTGTGGAGGTTCAGACAAACACACATCAACTCCTGGAGAAAGTCGTCAAGAGGAGCTCCACAGGTCCTGATCTACATGTAGCAATGTAAGGGCCATCGTTACATCCCCTCTACAAGCGGCAGTCGGTCACTTCAATGAACCATACATATGTTTATGAGCAGAGATTTCATATCATTACACTCCCAGAGGGAAGTTGAAAACCCCTTTATTGGGCTAATCAGACATTGACTCCAGGGGGTGAAACAGAAACTACTGTTAATCTTTTAAAGGGTAATAATCTTAAATAATCGTTAAAAAACACTTTTCCTTGTAATGAAATCGTACTTACAGAAACACATTGTAAAACAATGTGCTTTGCATCTGTGCACCGTCTGTTTTTAATATCTTAACATCGGTGATTTGTTGTACTTTTTTTATCATGTGAGTTGTGCCTTGGGTGCCTGAAATGTGCTTTATATATAAAATGAATTATCATGAATAGAAGCAGGTTCTCCTTGCAATATTAAAAAGGAGAGCAACTCTGCTTGGAAGATTAGTCCAAATGGGGACTAAAAGAGATCCAAATTAAATCAAATCAAATCTGCAGGTGCAAAATGCAAGACATACTTTGTAAGAAGTTCATTCCCAGCCATTTAATATTGTTCCAAACGTTTACGAAACTTCCACTGAGGTTTATTGTGTTTTATTGAAGGAGAAGCTCTACTCCAGCCATTATTATGAGCCGTCCTCCCCTCAGTAGCCTCCACTGGTAGTAAGATGCCGTAAAGACAGTATGAACTGTGATCATGATAATGTGAAGACAGACAGCAGCTAACTCCTAGCAGAACAAACTATGAGTAGTTGACGTGGAGTCACAAATAGGCTACTGTTTATACCAAGCACACTACTGTTTATACCCAGCACACTACTGTTTATACCCAGCACACTACTGTTTATACCCAGTACACTACTGTTCATACCCAGCACACTACTGTTCATACCCAACACACTACTGTTTATACCCAACACACTACTGTTTATACCCAGTACACTAATGTTTATACCCAACACACTACTGTTTATACCCAGTACACTACTGTTTATACCCAGTACACTACTGTTTATACCCAGTACACTACTGTTTATACCTAGCAATACATTTCTTAATTCTAAGTAGTGTGCTAGGGTATAAACAGTAGTGTGTTGCACAGTAGTGTGCACACCCACACACACACACACACACACACACACACACACACATACACACACACACACACACTTACCACGTACACGTAGTAGAATTGCATGTCCTGACTCACAGGCTGTTACATCTGCATCACTGAAGAACATCCTCCATCAGAGACTAAAACAGAAAAATACGGTCTCTTCTTGTCTCCTCTCCTCTCTTCTCTTCTCCTCAGGGCTCAGAGAGAGGAATAAAGTATCTCTATTTTACTATATCCTCTCCTCCTCTTTTCTCTTCTCCTCTCCTCAGGTCTCAGAGAAAGCAGTAAAGTATCTCTCTTTTACTATATCCTCTCCTCTCCTCTTCTCCTCAGGTCTCAGAGAAAGGAGTAAAGTATCTCTCTTTTACTATATCCTCTCCTCTCTTCTCTTCTCCTCAGGTCTCAGAGAAAGCAGTAAAGTATCTCTCTTTTACTATATCCTCTTCTCCTTTCCTTTCTTCTCAGGTCTCAGACAGTAAGAGTTTATTCTCTCTCCTTCTCATCTGTAAAAACAGCAACTATTGGTCAGTAGAGTTGTCCTTCAGTGAACGAACAGCTTCAGCCCTGCATGTTGTGGTTGTGTTTCCACTGTCTGATGATAGAGCTCAGTGCTTCCTGCTGTTGCAGCCACCGCATGTGTATTGTGAGAGAGAAAGAGTGTGTGTTATGTGACAGATAACACGCGGTGTACTCTGTGCGTTAAGAAACAGGAAGCGTGGAGAGAGAGAGAGAGAGAGAGAGAGAGAGAGAGAGAGAGAGAGAGAGAGAGAGAGA
>NC_036859.1:36937271-36941901 GCF_002910315.2 Salvelinus sp. IW2-2015
AGAGAGAGAGAGAGAGAGAGAGAGAGAGAGAGAGAGAGACAGAGACAGTTAGGCAACAAAAAATTCAATCCCTTTTAGACAACTTCCTGGACAAAACGTTTCCCTATAATAATGAAGGTGTAAACTTTGCAGTACAGTATATCTAAACAGTACAGTATATTTGACGTCTCAGCTTCCCTATCAAATCTAAAAATGTCAAACAGAAAACTGAAGAAAATTAACAACAATGACAAATGGTTTGATGAAGAACAAAAAACCTAAGAAAGACATTGAGAAACCAATCCTACCAAAAACATAGAGACCCAGAAAACCTGAGCCTACTCTTTCACTATGGTGAATCACTAAAACAATATAAAAATACACTACGGAAAAAGAAGGAACAGCACGTCAGAAATCAGCTCAACGTAATTGAAGAATCCATAGACTCTAACCACTTCTGGGAAAATGTGAAAACTCTAAACAAACAACAACACGAAGAGTTATCTTTCCAAAACAGAGATGTATCGGTAAACCATTTATCCAATATTTTTGGCACCATAACAAAGAACAAACAGCAACAACATATACATGATCAAATACAGATCTTAGAATCAACTATTAAAGACTAGCAGAACCCATTGGATTCTCCAATTACATTGAATGAACTACAGGACAAAATACAAACCCTCCAACCCAAAAAGGCCTGTGGTGTTGAAAATGAAATTATAAAACATACAGACCACAAATTCCAATTGGCTATACTAAAACTCTTTAACATCATCCTCAGCTCTGGCATCTTACCCAATATTTGTAACCAAAGGCGGATCACCCCAATCCACAAAAGTGGAGACAAATTCGACCCCAATAACTACCGTGGGATATGCGTCAACAGCAACCTTGGGAAAAGCCTCTGCATTATCATTAACACCAGACTCGTACATTTCCTCAGTGAAAACAATGTACTGAGCAAATGTCAAATTGGCTTTTTACCAAATTACCGTGCGACAGACCACGTATTCACCCTGCACACCCTAATTGACAAACAATCAAACCAAAACAAAGGCAAAGTCTTCTTTCTCATGCTTTGTTTTCAAAAAAGCTTTTGACTCAATTTGGCATGAGAGTCTGCTATACAAATAGATGGAAAGTGATGTTGGGGGGAAAAACATACCTCGGCCTAAACATCAGCGCCACAGGTAACTTCCACAAAGCTGTGAATGAGCTGAAAGACAAGGCAAGAAGGGCCTCTATGCCATAAAAAGGAACATAAAATTAGACATATCAATTAGCACCTGGTTAAAAATACTTAAATCAGTTATAGAACCCATTGCCATTTATGGTTGTGAGGAACCAAGAATTCACAAAATGGGACAAACACCAAATTGAGAGTCTGGATGCAGAATTTTGCAAAAATATCCTCCGTGTACAACGTAAAACACCAAATAGCCAATACCCGCTAATTATCAAAATCCAGGAAAGAGCCATTAAATTCTACAAACCTTAACAAAGCCATAACAAAGCCATCACCTACAGAGAGATGAACCTGGAGAAGAGTCCCCTAAGCAAGCTGGTCCTGGGGCTCTGTTGACAAACACAAACAGACCCCACAGAGCCCCAGGACAGCAACACAATTAGACCTAACCAAATCATGAGAAAACAAAAAGATAATTATTGACACATTGGGAAGAATTAACCCAAAAAATGTGCAAACTAGAATGTTATTTGGCCCTAAACAGAGAGTACACAGTGGCAGAATAGCTGACCACTGTGACTGACACAAACTTAAGGAAAGGTTTGACTATGTACAGACTCATTGAGCATGGCCTTGCTATTGAGAAAGGCCGCCGTAATGTCATGCCCTGACCTTAGTTCCTTGTTTATGTCTCTATTTTGGTTTGGTCAGGGCGTGAGTTGGGGTGGGCATTCTATGTTTTGTTCTATGTTTTATATTTCTAGGTGTTTGGCCGGGTGTGGTTCTCAATCAGAGGCAGCTGTCTATCGTTGTCTCTGATTGAGAACCATACTTAGGTAGCCTGTTCCCACCTGTGTTTTGTGGGTAGTTGTTTTCTGTTTTTGTGTCTGCACCAGACAGAACTGTTTCGCTTTCGTTCTCCTGTTTGTTGTTTTTGTTCGATTTGTTTTTTTGGATTAAATCATGAACACTTTAAACGCTGCACCTTGGTCCACTCTTCCTTCAGCCCACGAGAACCGTTACACGAAGGCAGACTTGGCTCTCAAGAGAAGACTATGTTTACACTGCCCACAAAATGAGGTGGATACTGAGCTGCACTTCCTAACTTCCTGCCAAATGTAAAACCATATTAGAGACACATATTTCCATCAGATTACACAGACCAATAAAGATTTTGATAACAAACCCAATTTTGATCAACTCTTACTGGGTGAAATACCACAGTGTTTCATCAGAGCAGCAAGATTTTGCCTGTTGCCACAAGAAAAGGGCAACCAGTGAAGAACAAACACCTTTGTAAATACAACCCATATCTATGTTTATTTATTTTCCCTTTTGTACTTTAACTATTTGCACATCGTTTTAACACTGTATATAGCCATAATATGACATGTGAAATATCTTTATTCTTTTGGAACTTTTGTGATTGTAATGTTTAATGTTAATTTTATTGTTTATTTCACTTTTGTTTATTATCTACCTCACTTGCTTTGGCAATGTTAACATATGTTTCCCATGCCAATAAAGCCCTTATATTGAATTGAGAGAGAGAGAGAGAGAGAGAGAGAGAGAGAGAGAGAGAGAGACATGGTTGAGTTACGATGGCAATCATTTTCATCCTCCTGAACCCTGATAACTAGTGACAAACAAACTATATATACACACTATAAAAACACACAATATAAAAAAACACACACTATATACACACAAATTATATATACACACACTATATATACACACACTACATATACACACACTATATACACACACTATATATACACACACTATATATACACACACTATATATACACACACTATATATACACCACACTATA
The DNA here is from genome assembly GCF_002910315.2 of Salvelinus sp. IW2-2015. Lineage (NCBI taxonomy): Eukaryota > Metazoa > Chordata > Actinopteri > Salmoniformes > Salmonidae > Salvelinus > Salvelinus sp. IW2-2015. The sequence goes on from NC_036859.1 coordinate 36,940,278, forward strand.
TATACACACACCACACTATATATACACACTATATACACACAAACTATATATACACAAACTATATATACACACACTATATACACACACTACATATTAACACACTATACATACAACACAAACTATATATACACACACTATATATTACACACTATACATACACACACTATATATACACAACACTATATGCGCACACTGACAGACACTATATATACACACATACATACACACCACTATATATACACACACACTATATATATACACATACTATATTTATACACATTACTCTATTTATAACACACACTATATATACAGGACACTATATATTAACACACTATATATACACACTATATATACACACACTATATATACACACACATATTATACAGAACACTATATTAACACACTATATTCACACACTATATATACACATATATATACACACACTATATATTACAGACACTATATATTAACACACTATATATACACACACTATATTATACAGACACTATATATTAACACACTATATATACAGACACTATATATAACAACACTATATATTACACACACTTAATATATTAACACACTATATATACACACACAATATATATACACACACTATATATTAACACACTATATATACACACTATATATACAGACACTATATCGGCGCATGTGACTAATAAAATGTTATTTGAATAGAGTGATCTGTCCACTAGGTGGGACACACTCTAGTAGTTTCCAACAGCGAGGACTTAGATCAGCACAATTTTTCCTATGTAGTGCACTACTTTTTACTTTTCAGATGGTCAAAGGTAGTGCACTATGTAGGGAACGGGGTGCCGTTTTGGACGAAGACACTATGTTATATAAAGTTTGTTTTTGGTATGAATAATGAGCTGTTATGTCTCTGTGAACTCAGCTCGTTAAAGAAATACCCTTCCTCTAGCTACAGATGTTAATCTGAGGGGAAATACAGACCAGAACTACCACCACTATGCAGATAGACTACCACCACTATGCAACGATAGACTACCACCACTATTCAGATAGACTACCACCAGCTATTCAGATAGACTACCACCACTATTCAGATAGACTACGCACCACTATTCAGTAATACGCACACTACAATACAACCACCGACTATTCAGATAGACTGACCACCACTGATTCAGATGTAACACCACACTTATACAGTAGACTACCACCACTTTACAGATAGACTACCACCACTATGCAGATAGACTACCACCACTATGCAGATAGGACTACCACCATCTATGAATAGACTGACCACCACTATTCAAGAATTAGACTACCACCACTATTCAGATAGACTACCACCACTATGCAGATAGACTACCCCACTATGTAGATAGACTACCACCACTATGCAGATAGACTACCACCACTGATGCAGATAGACCTTACCACCACTATTCAGGATAGACTACCACCACTATGCAGATAGAGACACAGTCTGACAGACTATCAAAGGACTCCACCACTATGCAGATAGACTACACCACGATGCAGATAGGGACTACCACCACATATCAGATAGACTAACCACCACTGATACTGATAGGATACCACACTATGTTAGATAGGACTATCTCTCTCT
>NC_036859.1:36942268-36954929 GCF_002910315.2 Salvelinus sp. IW2-2015
ACGTCCTCCATACTATGTCTATTCTTCGCTCTCACCTCTTGATGAGTGAGGGTGGACGCCTGAAGGGGGGGTGATGGTGGAATGGGAGGAAGGGGGAGGGGGAGGAAAGGGGGGGGGAAAGGGGAGGAGGGAGGGTGGGGGGGAGCGCAGCATAGAGAGCGGTCTGTTTTCTAGAAAGTGGGTGAGGAGCGTATGGGGGTTCTGGGTAGGATGTGGCGAGAGACGGCGCGGAACTAGTGTTCTTTTGTTTTGTTGACAATGGGGGGCACGTTAGGAGTGTGGAAGGGGGTTACGTAAGAGCCAGTCGACGGAGAACGATGGCACACTAAGGGGGGAGCGAGGAGAGCTGTTCAATTGGGGGGAGACCGCTTTATGAGTGAACTGACGGGATAGGGGGTATCATCGTCTGTGACTAGGGGAGGACAAAACATCGCTCCATGAATAAAATTTAAGGTCTGATTCAAAGGGCACTTTTATATCGGGAAACTGAGTTTTCTAGATACTCACAGTTTTTATATATTCGGCTTTTATTTATGATTTTGGAATCTTTTCGGAAGTCGATTACTTTGCAGGTCTATGATGCCAAACTCCTTTCACTCTCGGATCTTCCCAACGTGGAGCCTCAGTCTACTATTTTAAGGTTGCTAGCCAAAGTTGATAATCTCGATGGGTCTAACACAAGATAAGCAACATCGGACATCTCTAAACAAAACAAAATCGATTTATATTGTGTGACTCATAAGGACTCTTCTAGCCTCTTGGCACTGCATTCTCGATGAAAGTTCATCAAAGGTAAGAGAACTTATTTTATGATGTTATTCATACGTCATATCTTCATGGTTGAATTGTTGACTTTCCAACATTTGGCCTCACCATAGACGGAGAATGGTGAGCGCTTGTCCTCTCAATCAGATTTGTATTGCATTGTGTCTTTTTTTACTATAAGTTATTTTTTTTTATCTACACAGCGGTTGCTTGATGAAATTCAGAATCGCCAGGTATCTTAATTATATAATGTACCACACTGTATTTTTTCAGGTCACAAAAGCTGGTTTTTATGTCTGATTGTTTTCCTGTCTTTAGACTATTCATCCGTGTCGACTCTCCTCAATAATTTTCTCCGGACAAATTTGGTAAACGCTTTTTTGGCGCCATGTTCACTAATGTAAAATGGAGAACTAAGGGAATTTGTCAGCTATCTAAAATATATGCACATTTTCTAACAACCATACATTTGTGAATCATTTTGTACTATACATGATGCTTATATCTCTCTTCGTCTTACAGTTACTCAAGACTGATCATGACTCGATCTAAATTAGATAGTTGTTACAACTCTCTCTCCTCTCGAGCTACTCAGAGAGTAGTGCTCATTTAATTCTTTCATATCTCTATTTGTGGGTTTTGGGTGAGCTAATCCTTCTGCGGTGAAAACAATGGAGTTGTGTTCTGTTTTGGGCTACTTTCGCTCGCGTGCAGTCCTTAGACTAAATACTTATGTGTGTTTTTCGCTGTAGTTACAACTATTGGTCTAATAAATCGGCGAATCGTTCGGTCTTTGGGATTACAAGCATATTGTATCCTTCATTATGCTGTTAGGACCTTGTAATTTCATGAAATTCATATCTCACTCTTCATTGTATATGCCTCCAGTGTGGGCTAGCGTTCAGTGTCTCAGCACCTACGGTATAGACTTGCTAGTCTAGACGTATTTCTGATGGAGGAGGATCCCGGATCCGGGAGGGTGCGGTTCGTTATCTAAGTCACAGCATTCTCTACATCTCTTGAACATTCAACAGCAACTGGGAAACTTTCACCTGGCGGCATTTAGAGTAATTTGTACCGCTCTCAATGTCTGAATGGATATTTGGGACATAAGACGCACACACCTCAGACCCCTACACACATGGTGCACATCATTGATGCAGTCTACATTATCATGACAACTATGTAGGCCATGTCAAGGATAAAAATGCTGCTGTCGCATGGTCACTCACTGTACTTCAACGACGTTTTTGGAAATAAACTCTAGATGTTTCATATAACCACTTAAGGCCTATAGTGTGAACATAGGCTTAGAGAGCATCTAGTCATTCAGTCAGGACGTTAGCGTGCTCTCCCTGCTCTTGACTTCCAATGTCTACTACGTCTGTCTAGTGTCTTCTCCACATACGTTCAATTCAGTTTCATTCATTATATCCGGACACCGTTCCTCCTAGTGCTTATCTAGTATCAAGAGCATAGCGGCAGGCAAACTGCTTATAGTCGTCATTCTCTCAAACAGTCTCCTTCAGTGTCCTACCCCATAGATATTCATTCTTCTCGTCTCTCGCGCTTGCTCAAGAATTACTGGCGAGGCCTTTGGTAACACGCGCTATAGACGCTATTCATCCGGGGGTATCTCACTGCTATTCTTACTTCTTCTCTGTACAATCTGTGCTGCTATCTGGCTTTCAGCTGGCGTTCTCTGTAAACTTCAATTGTAAGTGGGTTTCACCCCCCTAATGCTTATAGGGATAATTAAGAGGCACCGTCTGTTTAGTATGCACTTAAGAATAACCACATTCACTATTTCAGATCAAGTAGGACAACTTCTTCCCGTAATCTCATAGATAAATTAAAGGCCAATTCCTATTTTTGTATTCCACCGCAGTATTCATTTACCATAATGTGCTCTACTCACTCAATCACTTCTTCATCGCAGTCCTAACTATTTTAAACTCTATTTAGGATAAAACAAGGGCACCATCCTCACGATCAACATGTTTATGGCTCATGTGATTTAAACTCATCCACATAACACCCTTTTGAAATGTTACCAGACTTCTCAGTTAAATATATTAGTAACTTTCTCAATTTTGGGGGGGAATTCTTAATCACATCATCTAGTGGCTTTATTTCTTGGGTACTTCTTAACTCTCAGAATATTTCCTATGTGTCATTAGCTTTTCTGTGCCCCATCTCTGTGTGTCCTTATGAAAGTAAGATGGTGTACGACTATTATATAATCAAACTGTTTTATGTCAGTAATAATCCGGTAACTGATTATTTAAAAGCAAATAAATATTTACAATAAGGATAAGCTGTAAAACATTCCTAAATATAATCATATAACTTGTCTACCACTACTGGTGTTTAATATTGATGGTTTTCAGCATAAATATTTATTATTACAAGATCAGGATGAGGTCTCAGAATATTGGATCGTTTCATTCACTTATTATTAATTAAATCGTCAATATATACCATGGTTTTAGATCTCGGGTAAATGTTTTTTGGTGCCCAAACTTAGAGCTCAGCATCAGGGTTGAAGAAAAATAGATCAAAGGACTACTGTTGGATAAGGAAAAGACGGGGGGTTGCCAGACAAGAAGAGGGTGTAGATATCTCGTTTTTATTTAACTCGGAATTAAGTCAAGGTTAAGAACAATATGTATCTTAAATTTACAGATGACGCCTACTATAACCAGGTCAGCTTGTCGTGCTGCACCCACAAACTGGACACCATAATAACGACCGGACAAAACTCCTCCATACCCTAATTTTCCAACTACCGTACAGTAACCACCTTCATGACTGGCATTATATTGGGCTGCCTTTTAGTGGCACCTATCTACTACTTAGGGCCATTAAGGGAAGACGTGAGCCTACTTTCTCTTCCTTCACAGGTTTCCGCGGGATCACTCCCATCCCACCGCTGGTTGTGATACAGCCGTGGTCGACCCTGGTACAGTCTGTAGTGACAAAGTTAAACATTTTTGCAAGCGCAATGCAGTGCAATTAGAAATTAACAGACTTACATATACTTGTAGGGCTGGCGCCCATACTAGCAATTAGGAGTACTGTAGTAACAGGGTACTAAGAGCTAGTCTGACTACTCTCGACAATCGGACCATTGTTTTTGTCGCCTTCCTAGGTATATTTGTATTTGTCAACCGTTTCAAACGGCAGAGAGTAATAAACTTGAGGTCAACGTCCACGTTCTCGGCGTCTGCGTCAGTTGATTGTCGTCTTAGGATGAGATGCCTGTGCCAATAAGTCTCGGCTTCGTATAGCGTTATTAGACGTTTTTGATGTTTGCCTCATCACGTACTTACGGACCCCGAAAGACCTTGAATGAAACATTGTCGGAAACCTGGAGCGTTTCGGTTATATCGGGCAATGAAAACGGTTTTGAAGACCAAAATTTTCTGAATGTTATTGATTTCAGGGGTGGTGGGAGGTTTTTGTTGATTAGGTAGAAAAGTGTAAGCAATGTAAAGTAATTGAATGCTGGTCAGTTTCTTCCGCTACTTGTGTCAGCCGCCACATTGAGCGACAGTTAATCAACGAGGCTGGTTCTATCTCATCATCGACACAATAAGGTTACTGGTCATGGTGCGACCTTTTGGTGCTAGTTGCCAGTAACATGTACAACTATTCCTTATCTATGCATGTCTTATGAGGGTCTGGACAGCATGCTCGGATCATATACAATAAACACGGTGCCAGTGAAGACTTGCAGTCTAACGCGCAGCTCAGTAACGAGTGAAATTCCTGAGTAAATTACTTTCCAGTTGAATGCATCAAGTTTTACCCATCTTATTAGTTGATGGGCTATGCCTCTACAGGTAGGCTACATACTGCTAAGCGTTAAATGCTATAGTCTGGATTGGGAATGATGGTCATGTCAATTATTGGAACTCATTCGATTCTATTCTTTGGAGTAACTAATATTATTAAAATGTACCATCCAAGGGTATTCCTTTGTCATGCCTCATTTATAGGAGTGATAGATGGTGACCTATGAAAGGGGTCCTTCTTAGCAGCGGCCAGGTTAAGACACGCTCCAGGGGATGACCCTCAGTCTGTGACGGAGCTGAGGTAATTTCTTTTCGCAGGCTATCACCGATCTATATTCTTCTCCGCTTTCTGTGCAGCACAATTAATGGTTCCACCATAGGACTTCTTTTCGTTCCTATTCCTCTCTCTTATTTTTATGTCTATGTCATCTTCATCATTGTCCGTCGGCTACTACCGTATAAATGTTCCGCGAGTCTCTTACTACTTCAGCTCATCTAAAACAGCCTCTCATTCAGTGGTGCTCACTGGCGAGATAAGAACCTCCGAGACTCTCAAAGAACCCGAACAGCACATTTTCACCCTAGGTGTTTTTGATCCTTTTAAAATGTATGGCTAGTAATTATAAATGAAAAAAATCCAGCGCCTGCTTGGCGACGGGCACTTAATTATTTTTAACGTTACCCTGTCTTGTACGGCCGTGTCTATTTTTCATAGTTGAAAGGAACTGTGTTCTTCTCGACAGGGCGGCTTATTAACTCTTATTAACGACCTTCTAGCTCCCTCGCCTCTTCCCCTTCTTCCTTCTGCTTCTCTCTTTTCTCTTTCCTCTTTCTCTCCTTTCCCCTCCTCCTCCCTCCACGTTGTCTTCATCTTTTTCTTCTCCATCTCTATTTTATTAACATTTACTTTAATTTTAGCATTTAGAGCGCTCTGTTCAGAGCCGATTACAGTAGAGTGCATACATTTTTAATTAATTTTTTACATTACTGAGACAAGGATATCCTACCGGCAAGGAGCAGACGCTCTTATCAGAGGATTTACGTAGAGTGCATACATTTTATTACTTTTTTACCATACTAGACAAGGATACCTTAACCGGGCACCTCCCCTACCGGCCAAACCTCCTAACCCGGACGCACCTATGGCCAAGTTGTGCTGCCCCCATGGATCTCGGTTGCGGCCGAGCGCGACAGAGCTGGCGCGAACCCGCAAGCCTGGCGCGAACCAGAGACTTGGTGGCGCAGCTAGCATAGCGATGCAGTGCCCTAGACACTGCGCACCCGGGAGACATCCAGTCTGAGGGAGGGAGAACGTGAATAGAGTCTATGGTGAGACACTGAAGGAGAGGAGTAGAGAGAATAGGTCTATGGTGAGACACTGAAGGAGAGGAGCAACAGATGAATAGAGTCTATGGTGAGACACTCTCCTTAAGTTACTCACCATTAGAATCTCATTCATCTTATCCGCTCTCTTCAGTGTCTCACATAGAAACTCTATTCATGCCCCGCTGTTTTTTTTCTTCCCTTTCCCCTTCCTTTCAGTTACTCACCATAGACTCTATTCTTTCTACTCCTTCTTCGTGTGTCTCACATAGACTATTCTCTCTACTTCCTCCCTTAGTGTCTCACCATAACCTTATATTCATCTCTACTCCTCTCCTGTCAGTTACTTCACCATAGACTATCTCTATTCTCCTCTTTCAGTTACTCCCATCATAGACTCTACTTCATCTCTTAACTCCTCTCTTAGTGTCCTACAAGACTCTATTCATCTCTTTCTTCTCTTAGTTGGTTAGTTTGGTAGCCGTCATTGCAATGTTGCTGGGTGTAAAATGATTTATTTTTTTTTGGTGTCTGATGTAAGGCTACCAACACTGAGTTTTGGTGTGTTACATACATAATATTCTTGTGGACACAAGACAAGGCATTACATAATATCGTTATGACACAACAAATCATTAAATAACTTCATTATGACAAAAATCTTACAAATCTCATTATGACACAACCAATCATTACATAATTCAATTTATGACACACAACACAATCATTAACAATATTTCATTTGCCACACAAATCATTACAACATACTCATATGACACAACACAATCATTAACACAATATCTTATGAACACACAATCATTAACAATACTCATTTGACCAACACAATCATTACAAAACAATACCATTATGAACAGGGCACAATCATACACAATCTCATTATGACACAGCACAATATTTACACAATACTCATTAACATGAACAACACACATCATTTAAAGATAGAAACCTTGTCATAATAGGAGCCAATATTTGTTGGATAAGCAGTCCTGTGTGTCTGTATGTTAGTGTGTTGTTGTGTGTTGTCTTGTGTCTGTGTGTATGTGTGCCTGTGGTGTAGTGTGTTGTGTTGCCATTGTGGTTAGTGGGTGTGTGTGTCCGTGTGTGTCAGTGTGTTCAGTGTGTCAGCGTGTGTGGTGTGTGTGTGTGTGTGTGTGTGTGTGTGTGTGTGTGTGTGTGTGTGTGTGTGTGTGTAGTGGTGTGTGTGTGTGTGTTGTGTGTGTTGGTGCGTGTGTCTGTGTGTCTGTGTGTTAGTGTGTATGTGTGTTAGTGAGTGTGTCTGTTGTTGTTAGTATGTTTGTGTGTCTGTGTGGTCTGTGTGTTAGTGTGTCTGTGTGTAGTGTGTATTTTTGTGTTGTTGTTAAGTGTGTGTGTGTCTGCTTGTGTTAGTGTGTCTGTGTGTGTAGTCGTGTATGTGTGTGGGTTGTGTGTGTGTGTGTGCCCTCATAGTCTCCTGTTCCATGAGATGTTGTTTAATCAGTTTTTAAAGGTCACTTTGCTGTTTGCTGAGTAACATGGAGATCGGGACTGTTCATGTGACATGGGTCTGTTAACTGTTCATTATATGCATTTGGGACTTGAGAATTTGTTTTGGACTTGGGACTGTGAAGAGACGACCTGGTGGAATGTCTTGTGGGGTATGTATGGGAGTCCTGAGCTGAATGTTAATTTTGATTGCGTAGGTTGTAATCAGGTGAATAGCAGCAGTTGGCTATAGACATGGGGTTCTGGCCTGTCACAGCCAGTGGTGTGTGACTGCCAGCCAGCCAGCCAGCTTATAGGTCTATTGACCTGGATGTCCTTAAGGCAGAGGTTAATTTATGGCCACAGATTGTTCTGTCAGATCGGGCCAGATACAATACCACTTGTTCGTCTATTTCCTCCAAGCGAGCGCTCGCCAGCCTTGCTGCTGTCTTGTCCTGCAGGAGAATTGAGTGTCAAGAGGAGAAGGGAAAGAGAACAGAAATTGGTCACTTACAGGCGGTCTCTCCTGTAGGGGAACATGGATTAGAGAAGGGGTTGGTTTGGTACTACCACAGATGGGGCATAGATGGGTCTCTGGGTTCTGTTACCACATCCGCTCTCTTGTCTGGTAGTTCTTATTTGATTGACCTTTTTCACCCAGGTAAGTGGACGTGGACATTCTCCTTTACAGCAACACCTGGGGAATAGTTACAGGGGAGAATGAGAGGGGGATGAATGAGCCAATGGGAAGCTGGGATGATTAGGTGGCAAGGATGGTATAGGCCAGATTGGGAATTTTAGCCAGGGTTAAACCCCTAATCTTAAATAAGTGCAATGGGTTCTTGTGACCACAAGAGAGTCAGGACAGTTATATAAGTCCATGCCGAATATCCCCAACTACGCCCTGGCGCGTTGGATTTTTTTAGACCAGAGGAAAGAGTGCCTCCTACTGGCCCTCCAACCACTTCCAGCAGCATGTGGTCTCATCCAGGGACGAGCAGAACTGTCCCTGTTTAGCTTCAGCAGCGGGGTGCAGGTGGCATGCTGCTGGCTGTTCTGCTCTGCCTGTTTATCTCTAGTGCTGCAGTCGAGGCATGAGCGTCTGTGTTGTTCAGTTTTTCTGACCTGTTCACCTACGCAGGTCTCTGCCTTTCCTGTCTTTCTCTGCTCGGTCCTTCTCTCCCTCTCTTCTCTTCTCTCTTCTCTCCCTCTCTCTCTCTCTCTCTCTCTCCTCTCTCTCTCTCTCTCTCTCTCTCTCTCTCTCCTCTCTCTTCTCTCACTGCTCACGTCTCACTCTCACTCACTCAGTTCACTCACATCACTCACTCATCTCACTCACTCACTCACTCACTCACTGCACGTCATCTCACTCACTCACTTTCTAGCTCGCTCTCTTTTCCCTCTCTTCTCTTTTCTTGCATGCTCTCTTCTCTCTCTCTCTCTTTCTCTTTGTCCTCTGCCTTCTTCTCTCTCTTTTCAGTCGCTCTCTTCTGTCATCCTCTGTCTTTACATATTTTTTCTCCATCCCACCCTGTCTTGTCTGTCTCCTCTTTCTCTATTCGTCTACTCCATGCTCTCTCTCTCTCTCTCTTTAGCGCCCTCTCTCTCTCCGTCTCTCTTTTCTCATGGCCCCATGCCCAGAATAGTAGAATAGTGAGTGGGTGAGTGTGTTAGTGAGCAAAGGAGGAGGGCACAGAAACATAGAAACAGCATCCACCTCTGATGGAGACAGGACACCTGATCTCTGGTGCCCCTCCACCTTGCTAGTCTGATTGATTGGCTGAGTTTACCCCCCCATCTGAATACTTAACAGGGTTCAGGTAACTTGAGTCCCCCGCAGCGACAGGACCACAGAGCCCTGGGGCGGCAGCCTTGTGTCCCAAGAACCATGTTTTGTCAGCTGTAAACTCATAACACACTGTTCCATGGTTAGAAAGACCAATTCAAAACATAACTCAAACAACCACCGTGTCTTTTTTCAGGTCTCACAAGTATTGTTTTGGAAGATGGGTGGAGGGGGGCGGTGGGTGGGGGGGGGATGGTGTGGAAGAGATATATAGCCGCTGTCAGAGGCCCCCGGTCTTTCACCGCGAACGGCTGGTTAGTCCGTCGCCAAGCCGCGGATTCCTACATTAAAAGGATTCCAATAAAACCCTGGGAAAATGTTCGGTTGGACGTGCCAGGCATTTTCAATTACCAAGCCATACACTTGGCATACAGACCACTGATGCCTCCCAAATGTCTTTCTTTTCCCTACATAGTGCATTACTTTTGACCAGGGCCCATAAGGCTAAAGTGGTGCACTATGTAGGGAATATAGTGCCATTTGGGATGCAGCCTGGGTTTATTCTTAGCCCCCCTTGCCGTTTCCTTATCAGTCCTGTAGATGTTTCTACCATTGGTTAATGTGAGAMGATCCATATGTGACCTCACTGATTGAATATTGCGATATCTGCCAAATTGAGTCCTCTTTTGGAATGATCATGCGGAAAAATCAATTACGGAAAGTCTATCAAGGATGGACTTTATCGACTGGCATTGTGTCAAGCTAGTCATCAATTTGGTGTCAATTCTGACTGCATAGGTGTCTCATGGTACAAAAGTCACTCCCATTGTATGACATAGAGAATTCACACGAACAGTTAAGCTCTCTGTCTTCAAGGATTTTATGCCCCCCCATCCCTCCTCTTCCTCCTCCCCCCTCCTTCCCCTCCTCCCCCTCCTCCTCCTCCTCCCCCCTTTCCTCCCCCCTTTCCTCCCCCTCCCCCTCCTCCTCCCCCCATCCCTCCCTCCTCCTCCTCCCCCCCCCCCTCCCCTCCTCCTTCCACCATCACCCCCCTTCCCCCCTCCTCTCATCGATACATAGTGGGAAGGGGGCAGAGCGGGTTGGACATTGAGCTGTAATGGACACTCAGACACCCCTGGATCTGGGGCCAGAGGGAGCAGCAGACTGCTGCAGATAATATACTATTGATCACACAACACACACACACACACACACACACACACACACACACACACACACACACACACACACACACACACACACACACACACACACACACACACACACACACACACACAACGCTAATCAAGCTTCCCAATGGGTACAAACATCAATTCAACATCTATCCCACATGGAGACAACGTTGATTCAACCAGTGTGTGCCCAGTGGGATGTCTGTTCTTTTTCATCCCAGCGGGTGCTTCTGCCCCCCAGTACACAACTCATCTGCACTATACCAACTCAATCACCAGCACTTTTCTCATCTCTGCTCAACTCATTTGTCACTCATCTCTGCCTCTGCAGGTGCTATAGCATTTCAAAGGGTATGTCTGAAAAAACACTGAGAGTATCTGCTTGCCTTGGCACCTTCCCTTGTTGCCTGCTGGTTAAACATGAATTCCTATCAGTGGAGTTCAGGTTTTAGAGGTTAACACATTCATTACTATCAGTAGAGTTCAGGTAAGGTACACATGTATTACTATCCGTAGAGTTCAGGGTAGAGGTCAACAATTCATTATATCAGTAGAGTTCAGGGTGCAGAGGTCCAATTCATTACTATCAGTAGAGTTCAGGTCAGGGTCACACATTCATTACTATCAGTAGGAGTTCAGGTGTAGAGGGTAAACATTCATCTATCAGTAGGAGTTCAGGGTTTAGAGGTTAACACATTCATTACTATCAGTAGGAGTTCAGGGTTAGAGGTCAACACATCATTACTATCAGTAGGAGTTCAGGCAGAGGTTAACACATCATTACTATCAGTAGGAGTTCAGGGTGCAGAGGGTCAACACATTCATACTATCTAGTTAGGAGTTCAGGGTCAGAGGTCAACACATTCATTACTATCAGTAGGAGTTCAGGTGCAGAGGTCTAACACATTCATTACTATCAGTAGGAGTTCAGGGTAGAGGTCAACACATTCATTACTATTCAGTAGGAGTTCAGTGCAGAGGTCAACACATTCATTACCTATCAGTAGGAGTTCAGGGTTCAGAGGTAACACATTCATTACTATCAGTAGGAGTTCAGGGTTAGCAGGTCAACACATTCATTTACTATCAGTAGGAGTTCAGGGTTGCAGAGGTAACACATTCATTACTATCAGTAGGAGTTCAGGGTTGAGAGGTAACACTTCATTACTATCAGTAGAGTTCAGGGTTCAGAGGTAACACATTCATTACTTCAGTAGGAGTTCAGGGTTGAGAGGTCAACACATATTACTATCAGTAGGAGTTCAGGGTTCAGAGGTCAACACATTCATGTACTATCAGTAGGAGTTCAGGGTGCAAGGTCAAACACATTCATTACTATCAGTAGGAGCAGTTAGAGGTCAACACATTCATTTACTATCAGTAGGAGTTCAGGTTCGAGGTCAACACATCATTACTATCATAGAGTCAGGGTGCAGAGGTCAACACATTCATTACTATCAGTAGGGTTCAGGGTGCAAGGTCAACACATTCATTACTGTCAAGTCCATGGAGTCATTCTACTAGTCAGGGTTTAGAGGTACACATCATACTTGTCAGTAGGAGTCAGGGTTTTAGAGTTAACACATTCATTTACTATTCAGTAGGAGTCAGGGTAGAGGTAACACGATTCATTACTTCAGTAGGAGTTCAGGGTGCGGAGTCAACACGTCACTTGTGTTCTCACCCGGGTCAGTTGTCTGGTCTCTTAGAGCGTAATCATTAGATACCTCAGCTGACCCTGGGATCGTACACACACACACATACACACACATACACACACACAGGGCTGCTTCCAGAAGAGAACACAGATAGCATCTGCACTCCCCAGAGAGGACCCTCAGACGTAACGCTTTATCCAACACCCACGCCTTGTGTGTGTGTTGGGTGTGTGTGTGTGTTGGTGTGTGTGTGTGTGTGTGTGTGTGTGGTGTGTGTGTGGCTGTGTGTGTGTGTGTGCTGTGTGTGTGGTGTGTGATGGTGTGTGTGTGTGTGTGTGTGTTGTGTGTGTGTGACACTCCTCTCCCTCTTGTCTCTATCAGTTCCCCTTTGTCCTTCCCCCCTCCTCCCTCTATCTCTTTACTTCTAAGTCAATGGAGGTCAATAAATGCGTTGCTAGTGAAGCATGAATAGCCTAAATCCAGCGTACATAGCAAACATGTCCTGGGGGTGTGTTGGGGTAGCTCAATGTCCCCGAGGAGGGAGGGACAGCTGAACAAACACACAATAGCCACTGGCCAGAGGAGGGCTGGGAGGTGGAGGGATGAGGGAGGTGGGAGGATGAGGAGAGGTAGGAAGAAGGAGTGGTGTTTCATGCT
>NC_036859.1:36960562-36961674 GCF_002910315.2 Salvelinus sp. IW2-2015
AAATTGTTCTATGTTTTTTTGTTTTTTTTAAATGAAGAAGTAGTCGTATTCTTTCTAAGTGTCACTCTAGCCTGAATGAGAGCGTGCTCCTTGCTGTTTTTCTCCAGTATTGGAAAATTCCGTCTTAAATTTMATCGATTATTTACATTTTAGGGTACCTGAGGTTGGATTAGTAACGTTGTTTGAAATGTTTGGACCAAGTTTACAGGAAACTTATTAGATCCTTTGTAGGCATGTTGGGCGAGTTGGAACAGGTGTATTTCTGAATCAAACGCGCCAAATAAACTGACATTTTTGTAATATAAAGGACTTTATCGAACAAAATGACCATTTGTTATGTAACTGAGACCTTTGGGATTGCAAAAATATGAAGATCTTCAAAGGTAAGCGATTTATTTTATCGCTATTTCTGACTTTTGTGATGCATCTGTTTGGTTGGAAAATGTTTTTCATGCTTTTGTAGGCGGGGCGCTGTCCTCTGATAATCGCATGGTATGCTTTCGCAGAAAAGCCTTTTTGAAATCTGACAAAGCGCAGGATTAACAAGAAGTTAATCTTTAAGCCGATGTATAACACTTGTATTTTTTTATGAATGTTTATTATGAGTATTTCTGTCATTTGAATTTGGCGCTCTGCAATTTCACCGGATGTTGTCGAGGTGGGTCGCTAGCGGAACGCCTGTTCCAGAAAGGTTCATTTTGCTGGACCCCAGACAGAGTAGCTTTGCCAGCAGCTAATGGGGATCCATAATACATACAAATACAATGGATCTGCCACAAATTGAGCCACAAAGTTAGAAGCACGGAATCATCTAGAATGTAATTGTATGCTGTAGCGTTTACATTTCCCTTCAC
Source organism: Salvelinus sp. IW2-2015 (assembly GCF_002910315.2). NCBI lineage: Eukaryota > Metazoa > Chordata > Actinopteri > Salmoniformes > Salmonidae > Salvelinus > Salvelinus sp. IW2-2015. The sequence goes on from NC_036859.1 coordinate 36,961,417, forward strand.
TGGAACTAAGGGGCCCAAACAATGAAAAACAACCCCAGACCATTATCCCTCCTCCACCAAACTTTACAGTTGGCACTATGCAGGTAGCGTTCTCCTGGCACCCGTCAAACCCAGATGCGTCCGTCGGACTGCCAGATGGGGAAGCGTGATTCATATACCCAGAGAACGTGTTTCCACTGCTCCAGAGTCCAATGGTGGTGAGTTTTACACAAGCCTAAGGATCACCGGTCACAATGCCAAGCTTCGGCTGGATGGTTG
>NC_036859.1:36963071-36970674 GCF_002910315.2 Salvelinus sp. IW2-2015
CACATTATATGTGGTTTACAAGAAATTAGTGCAGGTTTCTAAAATGCTTAATTTTCGTAACATACAAGCTTACCCAATACCAAAATTATGGATCTTTCTTGTCTGATTTACAAATGCTTGCACACAGCATGCCAGAAATGAAGACCTAATGTTCAAAACCTGATAAGCATTTTTGAAAGAACAGATTCATTGAACATTGAGAAATAGCTGATTTACTGTAAGTTGTGTAAAATGAGACCAACCACAGCTGATTCCAATCTCAATCCGAGACATAGCCAGGTGTTGAAGTTCTTTCAATTACATGGAATACACAGTACAAAGGGGACTCTTTGGATGATTTTATTCCAATGTGGATACAGAACATACAAGAGCAGGAGCGAAAAAATAAGTCGGAAGGCAGAGAGTAGTCTGGACAGGCAGAGGAGTAGCTGGACCAGCAGAGGAGTAGCTGGACCAGGCAGAGGAGTAGCTGACTAGGACAGAGGATAGCTGGACCAGGCAGAGGAGTAGCTGGACCAGGCAGAGGAGTAAGTTGGACCAGGCAGAGGAGTAGCTGGGACAGCAGAGGAGTACTGGACCAGGCAGAGGATAGCTGACCAGGCAGAGGAGTAGCTGGACTAGGCAGAGGAGTAGCTGGACCAGGCAGATGAGTAGTTGGACCAGGCAAGGAGTAGTTGGACCAGGGAGAGGAGTAGATTGGCAGGCGAGTAGCTGGACCAGGCAGAGGAGTAGCTGGACCAGGCAGAGAGTAGCTGGACCAGGGAGACGAAGTAGTTGAACCAGGGAGAGGAGTAGCTGGACCAGGGAGAAGGAGTAGTTGACGAGGCAGAGAAGTAGTTGACCAGCAGAGGAGATAGTTGGACCAGACAAGGGAAGGAGAGGTAGGGGGAGAGCAGTAAGAATGCGTGGTGGTGTTTCAAAGGAGAGTAAGAGCTGTGTTACTGATGAAATAAGAGCCACCACATAGACCATAAGACCATTTCTATCACTGAGAGATACTGGTGAAAAGTCCAGCCTAATACCATGGTCTATCATGAGAGAGACTGTGAAAGAGTCCAGCCTAATACCATGACTCTCACTGAGAGAGGCTGGTAAAAAGAGTCCAGCCTAATACGCCTAAACATGGAATATCACTGAGAGAGATGGTGAAAGAGTCCAGCCTATACCATGGAGTCTATCACTGAGAGGCTGGTGAAAGAGGTCCAGGTCTAATACCCATGGTCTATCACTGAGAGAGGCTGGTGAAAGAGTCCAGTATACCATGGTCTATCACTGAGAGAGGCTGGTGAAAGAGTCCAGCTATATACCATGGTCTATCATGAGAGGCTGGTGAAAGAGTCCATTAACCATGGTCTATCACTGAGAAAGAGGCTGGTGAAAGAGTCCAGGTTAATACATGGTCTATCACTGAGAGGCTGGTGAAAGAGTCCAGGTTAATACCATGTCTATCACTGAGAGAGGCTGGTGAAAGAGTCCAGTGTTAATACCATGGTTATCACTGAGAGAGCTGGTGAAAGAGTCCAGGCTAATACCATGGTCTATCACTGAGAGAGGCTTGGTGAAAGAGTCCAGCCTAATACCATGGTCTATCACTGAGAGAGGCTGGTGAAAGAGTCCAGGTTAATACCATGGTCTATCACTGAGAGAGGCTGGTGAAAAGAGTCCAGGTTAATACCATGGTCTATCACAGAGAGAGGTTGAAAGAGTCCAGGTTAATACCATGGTCTATCACTGAGAGAGGCTGGTGAAAGAGTCCAGCCTAATACCATGGACTATCGCAATAAGCAATGGTATTCTTTCACTGGAATAGCTACTGTAAATTGGACAGTGCAGTTAGATTAATGAACAAAAAGTGGTTTTGAGCAGAAAATGAACTATTTGGCTGATTGTGTGATGTAGGTGTGTTGCTGTGTTAAGAGTTTAGAAAAAGTATCTTAAGTGTAGGTAAACACTTGTTAGCAATTGTAAAAAATAAATAAAAAATTAATCAGAGCCTTCGCCAAGAATTAAAGGAATACTACCCCGGTAATACATTGAAACAAAACCCATGCCCTGTTCAATAGGACCAATGAATACTGAACATGATCATCTGTATTTACGTGTTGCATTCACCCACTCAACCGTTAACTTAAGGCTACGATTTACTGTACTCCCGATGGAGTTTTCGTTGATATCCCCAACGATGAAGTTCTTATTAGGCCAATTCGTGAGGAGGCAAAATGTAACCACTCCCCGAGATGGAGTGGGAAACTGTCTCTGTCTCTCAGTCTATCCTGTCTCAGGTGCCAGAAACCTTATGGACAGAGCACTCCAATGACAGTGGATTGATAGGCAGTGTTTCAGGTGCCAGACTCATTATGGACAGAGCACTACAATGACAGTGGACTGATAGGCAGTGTTTCAGGTGCCAGACTCATTATGGACAGAGCACTCCAATGATTATAACTCCTCCATGTATTATAACTAGCCCAGTTATAATACATGTTGATCGCAGAAACAAACTCTAGTGTTGAGAGCTACCTTAAAAAGGAAATTCCTTCCAAGGTTTATCTCTCCTCTTCTGAATTGGCCGATGTATTTTATAATTTCGGCGCATTACTTATTAATCTCAAAATAATAGACATTTAATGAGCGTGAAGCAGGAAGTGAATATCCAATGRAAATTGGTAATAGATWTATAGAGTAACATTGTTAGGGTAGACTAAAATGCAAACAGCACTCCTATAATGCMATATCTTAATAATTTGAAGGAGCTACGGTTTCAATACAAGGTCCCATGACGATCAGAGGGATTGAGCCTCGGGACTGATATTAAATTAGAGGCTGCAATCTGGTGTTTGGGTTAAAGATAAGCTTCCTGTGGACCCATAGATAAGCCKCCAGTGAAAGTGAGTGGTACACACTGAACTCAGGCTGTAAGGGAAGGGAACAGGGGTATGAATAATTGAATAAGATACGTTTTTTACAATTTMCAATTATTATTTCTTAATTCSATAGTGTGAATAACACCAGTGATTTAAGTAACAATGTAACGTCATTTTAAACCAATAATCTGTTTCCATTATGTGGAACTGTGTCCAAAATGGAAGTAGATCCAAATAAATGTTTTTAGTACCAGGGCTGTGAAAAACAAATACAGCGCTGATAAGCCAGCACCAACTTTTTTTTAAACCCTAGCAGATTTGTTAAACATTGGGTTTCATATTTTGGTTTGATGCCATTCCATTCGCTCCATTCCAGCCATTATCATGAGCCGTCCTCCCCTCAGCGGCCTCCAATGCTGTGGATTTAACTCATGATGTGTGGGTGTGATGTGACCAAGACACACAGCGGAGTGCAGTTGCTTCACGTCGTGCCTTACAACAGCCCTTAGCCATGGTATACTGGCCGTATACTGAACCCCCTCTGGCCTTATTGCTTAAATAACAGACAACAACATCCTGGCACATGGAACACTAATGGCATTCTAAAGTTATCTGCTTTACTGGTATGTTTACTGTCACAGTACAATACAAGTATCCCTGTGTGGATTGAAGCAGGAATGTTTATCACACCCACATGCATGAATGAATGAATGAATGAATGAATGAATGAATGCAAAAAAAGAAAAATGTCAAATCGCCAATTGGCAACCCATTATTTATGGGATTAAATGACACAAACAAACATTACAATAATTTGCGATGGTAATTAAATGATAATTCTTCTTCCCATGATTCTCATGCATGCCATGCAAAAGAGTAAAAAAAGTAAGGTAAAAATCAATACATAGATAATACATCCTAGAGCAGTAAAATAATATACATACATACAGTACATACACACTGTATACAGTTGAAGTCGGAAGTTTACATACACCGTAGCCAAATACATTTAAACTCAGTTTTTCACAATTCCTGACATTTAATCCTAATAAAATGCCCTGTCATAAGTCAGTTGGGATCACATTATTATAAGAATGTGAAATGTCAGAATAATTGTAGAGAGAATAATTTATTTCAGATTTTTTCTTTCATCACATTCCCAGTGGGTCAGAAGTTTACATACACTCAATTAGTATTTGGTAGCATTGCCTTTGCCTTGTTTAACTTGGTCAAACGTTTCAGTAGCCTTCCACAAGCTCCCATAATAAGTTGGGTGAGTTTTGGCCCATTCCTCCGACAGAGCTGGTGTAACTGATCAGATTTGTAGGCCTCTTGCTGGCACACACTTTTTCAGTTCTGCCCACACATTTTCTATAGAATTGAGGTCAGGGCTATGTGATGGCTACTCAAATACCTTGACCCTGTTGTCCTTAAGCCATTTTGCCACAACTTTGGAAGTAGCTTGGAGTCATTGTCCATTTGGAAGACCCATTTGTGACCAAGCTTTAACTTCCTGACTGATGCTAGATGTTGCTTCAATATACCACATCATTTCCTCCCTCACGATCCATCTATTTTCTGAAGTGCACCAGTCCCTCCTGCAGCATAGCACCCCCACAACATGATGCTGCCACCCCCGTGCTTCACGGTTGGATAGTTGTCTTCGGCTTGCAAACCTCCCCTTTTCCTCCAAACATAACGATGGTCATTATGCCAAACGGTTCTATTTTTTGTTTCATCAGACCAGAGGACATTTCCCAAAAAAGTATGATCTATGTCCCATGTGCAGTTGCAAATAGTCTGGCTTTTTTATGGCGGTTTTGGAGCAGTGGCTTCTTCCTTGCTGACGGCCTTTCAGGTTAGGTTGATATAGGACTTGTTTTACTGTGGATAAATATACTTTTTGTACCTGTTTCCTCCAGCATCTTCACAAGGTCCTTTCTGTTGTTCTGGGATTGATTTGCAGTTTTCGCACCGAAGTACGTTCATCTCTAGGAGACAGAACGCGTCTCCTTCCTGAGCAGTATGACGGCTGCGTGTCCCATGGTGTTTATACTTGCGTACTATTGTTTTATCTACAGATGACCATGGTACTTCTGGTGTTTGGAAATTGCTCCCAAGGATAAACCAGACTTGTGGAGGTCTACGATCTCAGTCTGGCTGATTCTTTTTTGATTGTCCCATGATGTCAAGCAAAGGCACTGGATTTGAAGGTAGGCCTGAAATACATCCACAGGATACCTACAATTGACTCAAATGATATCCATTAGCTTATCAGAAACTTCTAAAGCCATGACATAATTTTCTGGAATTTTCAAGCTGTTAAAGGCACTGTCAACTAGTAGTGTATAAAACTCACACTGAATGTGATACAGTGAACTATAAGTGAAATAATCTGTCTGTAAACAATTGTTGGAAAAATTACTTGTGTCATGCAGAAAGTAGATGTCCTAACCAACTTGCCAAAACTATAGTTCGTTAACAAGAAATTTGTGGAGTGGTTGAAAAATGAGTTTTAATGACTTCAACCTAAGTGTATGTAAACTTCCGACTTCAACTGTATATACACACATACATACATAACATATACAGTGGCAATAAAAAGTATTTGAACCCTTTGGAAATACCTGGATTTCTGCAAAAATTGGTCAAATTTGATCTGATCTTCATCTAGGTCACAACAACAGACAAACACAGTCTGCTTAACTAATAACACACAAACAATTATACGTGTTCATGTCTTTATTGAACACACCGTGAAAACATTCCCAGTGCAGGGTGGTGAAAGTATGTGAACCCTTGGATTTAATAACTGGTTGACCCTCCTTTGGCAGCAATAACCTCATCCAAACATTTTCTGTAGTTGCGGATCAGACCTGCACAACGGTCAGGAGGAATTTTGGACCATTCCTCTTTACAAAACTGTTTCAGTTCAGCAATATTCCTTGGATGTCTGGTGTGAACTGCTCTCTTGAGGTCATGCCACAGCATCTCAATCGGGTTGAGGTCAGGACTCTGACTGGGCCACTCCAGAAGGCGTATTTTCTTCTGTTGAAGCCATTCTGTTGTTGATTTACTTCTGTGTTTTGGGTCGTTGCCCTGTTGCATCACCCAACTTCTGTTGAGCTTCAATTGGCAGACAGATACCCTAACATTCTCCTGCAAATTGTCTTGATAAACTTGGAAATTCATTTTCCGTCGATGATAGCAACTGTCCAGGCCCCGAGGCAGCAWAGCAGCCCCAAACCATGATGCTCCCTCCACCATACTTTACAGTTGGAAGGAGGTTTTGATGTTGGTTTTCTGTGCCTTTTTTCTCCACACATAAGTGTTGTGTGTTCCTTCCAAATGACTCGACTGTAGTTTCAGTACTTTTGTAACACTTTCCAGCTTTATGCAAGTCAACAATTCTTAATCTGAGGTCTTCTGAGWWCTCTATTGTTTGAGGCATGGTTCACATCAGGCAATGCTTCTGGTGAATAGCAAACTCAAATTTTGTGAGTGTTTTTGATAGGGCAAGGCAGCTCTAACCAACATCTCCAATCTTGTCTCATTGATTGGACTCCAGGTTAGCTGACTCCAATTAGCTTTTGGAGAAGTCATTAGCCTAGGGGTTCACATACTTTTTCCAACCTACACTGTGAATGTTTAACTTCTCTAGGGTAGGGGGCAGCATTTTCACTTTTGGATGAAAAGCATACCCAAATTCAACTGCCAGCTACTCATCCCCAGGAGATAAGATATGCATATTATTAGTTGATTTGGATAGAAAACACTCTGAAGTTTCTAAAACCGTTTGAATCATGTCTGTGAGTATAACAGAGCTTATTTAGCAGGCGAAAYCCCGARAACAAACCATTCAGATTTCTTTTTTTTGAGGTCACTGTCTTTTCAATGAGTTTTCATTGGGAAACCAGATTTCTAAGCGAATTACTTGCAGTTCCTACGGCTTCCACTGGATGTCTACAGTCCTAAGAAATAGGTTGAGGTTATTCCTTTGTTTAATGAAGAAATACGGCCATCTTGAAGTCGAGTCACTCCAGGTGTCCTGGACATGCGCTTCAATCAAACAGAAGGCATGCTACATTTTAATCCTGTATTGAGCACAGATCATCCCGTCTTCAATTTTATCAATTATTAACGTTAAAAAATACCTARAGTTGTATTACAAAAGTAGTTTGACATTTTTTGGCAAAGTTTACAGGTAACCTTTGAGATATTTGTCCTCACGTTTGAGCAAGTTGGAACCTGTGTTTTTCTGGATCAAACGCGCCAAATAAATGAGGACATTTTGGAATATAATCGAGCAGAATTAATCAAACAAAGAGGACATTTGTGATGTTTATGGGACATATTGGAGATGCCAAGAACAGAACCTACCGTCAAAGGTAAGGCATGAATTATAATTTTTATTTCTGCGTTTTGTGTCGCGCCTGCAGGGTTGAAATGTTTTCCTCTTTGTTTTTACTATGGTGCTATGCTCAGATAATAGCATAGTATGCTTTCGCTGAAAAGCCTATTGAATTCTGACGTGTTGGCTGGATTCACAACCAGTGTATTTAATTGTGTATCTTTCATGTGGATTTAATGAAAGTTTGATTTTATAGTAATTTTCATAGTAATTAATTTTAATTTGGCGCTCTGCATTTTCTCAGGCTTTTTGCAAAGGAGACAGTAGCGTCGCTTGCCCACTCAGATTTTTGGAATATAAATATTGAATTTAGCCGGGGGGGGAACAG
>NC_036859.1:36977369-37011490 GCF_002910315.2 Salvelinus sp. IW2-2015
TATCTAACATAATCGTTGGGTGTGTTTCGTCGTAACTTTTTTGAAATCGGATACTTTGGCTGGATTTACAACAAGTGTAGCTTTAAAATGGTGTAAAATACTTGTATGTTTGAGGAATTTAAATTATGGGATTTCTGTTGTTTTGAATTTGGCGCCCTGCAGTTTCACTGGCTGTTGACGAGGTGGGACGCTACCGTCCCACATACCCTAGAGAAGTTAAATTATGTAAATAATATAGACAAGAAAAACACAATAAATTGTGTGTTATTAGTTTAAGCACACTGTTTGTCTTTTGTTGTGATGAAGATCAGATCAAATTTGATGACTAATTTATGCAGAAATCCAGGTACTTCCAAAGGGTTCACATACTTTTTCTTTGTGTAGTTTGTGTAGCTACAGTCACACAAAACAGCAATGGCATTCTGCATGTGTTTGTGGAACCGGTGTGAAAAGGCTAGCTAGTTAGCGGTGCRCACTAGTAGCGTTGATGTCACTTGCTCTGAGACATTGACATATTTTTTTTCCCACAAATTTGTGGAGCGATAGGTAACTATGCTTCGTGAGGAAGATGTATTATTTGAAATATGCTATTGGACCAAAAACAGATCTGGCTAATTAATCTATATGGGCCAAATAATGATGATCAAACCAAATCAAATCAAGTTTTATTAGTCACATGCGCCGAATACAACAGGTGTAGACCTTACAGTGAAATGCTTACTTACATGCCCCTAACCAACAATACAGTTTAAAAAATATGAATAAGAATAAGAAATTAATGGAACATGTAATAAAAGAGCAGCAGTAAAATAACAATAGCGAGGGGGTACAGGGGGTACCGGTACAGAGTCAATGTGCGGGGGCACCGGTTAGTCRAGGTAATATGTACATTTAGGTAGAGTTATTAAAGTGACTATGCATAGATAATAACAGAGAGTAGCAGCAGCGTAAAAGAGAGGGTGGGGGTAGCCATTTGATTATATGTTCAGGGGTCTTATGGCTTGTAGGTAGAATCTGTTTAGAAGCCTCTTGGACCTAGACTTGGCGCTCCGATACCGCTTGCCGTACAGTAGCAGAGAGAACAGTCTATGACTAGGGTGGCTGGAGTCTTTGATAATTGTTAGGGTCTTCCTCTGACACCGTCTGGTATAGAAGTCCTGGATGGCAGGAAGCTTGGCCCCAGTAATATACTGGGCCGTACTCACTACCGTCTGTAGTGCCTTGCGGTCGGAGGCCGAGCAGTTGCAATACCAGGAAGTGATGCAAACAGTCAGATCCACACTTCTTCGAAAATATATATATTAATCTATTGAGCATACAAGCAACGAATKAATCTATTATTATGGTGGGAAATCACTCTACAAACTCTCACCCTCAAGCACTAAAGGAGATCATGAAGATCATGGATACATTAGAACTAGTGGATATATGGAAGCTGAAAAACCCTGACCTAGTGAGATATACATGGAGGAGGCTTAATCAAGCTAGCCGTCTTGATTACTTCCTAGTCTCGTTCTTGCTGGCAACAAAAGTTTTAAAAGTATTAATAGGAGATCACCATCTAATTGGCCTCCATATAACTCTTACAGCATTTCCACATGGACGGGGATATTGGAAATTTAATCAAAGCCTATTGGATGACAATTTGTTCTTAACTTCTTTATGATAGGGGGCAGCATTTTCACTTTTGAATGAATTGCGTGCCCATAGTGAACTGCCTGCTACTCTGTCCCAGATGCTAATATATGCATATTATTATTACTATTGGATATAAAACACTCTGACGTTTCTAAAACTGTTTGAATGATGTCTGTGAGTATAACAGAACTCATATGGCAGGAAGTGAGAATTCTGAGACTGGTCAATGTTCAACTCATCGCCTATTCAATTCCCTGTGAGATATGGATCTGTTTGCACCTCCAGTCATTGGTCTGGCAGAATGCCAGTTCCTGGTCACGCGCATTCCTCATGATATCGCCTTGCGTTCCATAACTTCTAGAGACACAAAGGAATTCTCCGGTTGGAACATTATTGGATAGTTATGATAACAACATCCTGAAGATTGATTCTCTACTTAGTTTGACCAGTTTATTCGACCTGTTATATAACTTTTTGAAGTTTTTGTCCGAGTTCGCCTGCATCTGCGCGAGCGTTTGGACATGTGCACTAAACATGCTAGCAAAAGTAGCTACTTAGACATAAGTAATGGACATTATCGAACAAAACAACGATTTATTGTGGAACTAGGATTCCTGGGAGTGCATTCTGATGAAGATGATCAAAGGTAAGGGAATATTTATGATGTAATTTCGTATTTCTGTTGACTCCAATGTTGTTATTTTTTTGCGCCGTCTCAGATTATTGCATGGTGTGCTTTTTACGTAAAGTTTTTTTTAAATCTGACACAGCGGTTGCATTAAGAACAAGTGTATCTTTAATTCTATGTAAAACATGTATCTTTCATCAAAGTTTATGATGAGTATTTGTTATTTGACGTGGCTCTCTGCAATTTCTCCGGATATTTTGGAGGCATTTTTGAACATGGCGCCAATGTAAACTGAGATTTGTGGATATAAATATGCACATTATCGAACAAAACATAAATGTATTGTGTAACATGATGTCCTATGAGTGTCATCTGATGAAGATCATCAAACGTTAGTGATTAATTTTATCTCTATTTCTGCTTTTTGTGACTACTATCTTTTGCTGGGAAAATGGCTGTGTTTTTCTGTGGTTATGTACTGAGCTAACATAATCGTGTGGTGTGCTTTCGCCGTAAATCCTTTTTGAAATCAGACATGTTGGCTGGATTCACAACATGTGTAGCTTTAATTTGGTGTCTTTCATGTGTGATTTCATGAAAGATTGATTTTATAGTAATATATTTGAATTTGGCACGCTACATTTTTTCTGGCTTTTGGCCAAGTGGGATGCTACTTTCCCACATATCCCAGAGAAGTTAACTAAGACAAAATAATTMATAATTGACTTTTTTAGCACAACATAGGTACGGCAGATCCCCTTATTGTATGGGACACTTTTAAATATACTTTTAGAGGTCATTCAATACAATACTCATCATTAAACCAAAAGCAGTATAGGTCAAAAGAGATTAGACTAATAAAGGAAATAGAGGAAGTAACAGCGCAGGGAGATGGTAATGCAAACTGTACTATAGAGGCACAAAACACGTTAGAGTAAAAACAAAAAAAATAGAGGTACATTACACGTTAAAGTGTAATGTATTACAAAAATAAAGCGAATTGGATGGAAAATTGTGAAAAATGCAYAAAACTTTTCTTGAATCTCATCCATGATTCACCAAATTATATTTTGAAAGAGGAAGTAAAATATTTTAAGCATATGTTTTCTTTTCAGTCTCCTCTATTTCCACTGAATTATGTTAACTGTAAGAATTTCTTTCCTAATAATAATAATAATGTAAAATTAACAAAATTACAGAAAGACTTGAGTGAAGGCCAACTTACATTAGAGGAACTTTTTGAGGTATATAATACTTTTTTTATGTACTCAAAGATCCATTATTAGTATGTTTTAATTACTCTTATACAAACGGTAGATTTTCAGGTATTCAAAAAGAAGGTCTGATTTCATTACTACTAAAACAGGACCCAGTGGTAAGTATAAAGATCCAGTCCATTTAAAAAAACTGGAGGCCTCTAACACTTCATTGCTGTGATGCGAAAATCCTGACAAAATGCATACAGTAGCACACAGGTTTTTTACATGGACGATATATTGGAGATAATATACGACAATTACTTAAAACAATGGAACATTATGAAACATCAACGATACCAGGCCTGGTCTTCATAGCAGATTTTGAAAAGGCGTTTGATAAAGTATGACAATAATTTATAAATGCCTGGATTACTTAAATGTTGGTGAATCTCTAATACATAACTTTAACCCATTGTACAGTAACCCCAGATGTAAAATAGTAAATAATGGTTACTTCTCAGAAAGTATTGAGCTTTTAAGAGGAGTAAAACAAGGCTGTCCGTTGTCTCCATATCTATTTATTATGGCCATTGAAATGCTTGCTATTAAAATTACATCCAACAAGAACATCAAGAGGTTAGAAATCTAGGGGATAAAAAGTGTCAATGTATGCCGATGACTCTAGTTTTTTCTTAAGTCCGCAATCTGGATCCCTGCATAGTCTCACTGAAGATCTTTATCACTTTTCTAGCCTCTATGGATTAAAACCTAATTATGAGAATCCAATCCAAATGTACAACCAACTGATTGCAGCACTAGCACAAAAATGGAGGAGGCAAGTGGAGAAGGGAGGAGGTAGGGAACTTGTTTGCCTGCTATATATTAAAGATAGAAATTGGTTGAAAGGAACTGGTAAAAATAGAAAAATATACCAGTTTCATTTGAGGACAAAAATGTTGACAGCTGCACCATACAGGTTGCAAAATAAATGGGAGGAGATTTTCGATGTACCAATTCCATGGCACATGGTTTATGAACTGATACAAACAACTACACTTGATTCAACACTTAAGAGTTTTTCAATTTAAATGATTATATACAATTCTTGCCACCAACAGAATGGGGCACACAACAATCTCCACTCTGTAGATTTTGCTGCGAAGAGACAGAATCAATAGATTATTTATTCTGGTATTGCTCCTATGTATCTTATTTCTGGTCAAAGGTTCAGGAATTGTTAAAAAAATCACAACATACATTTCAAATTAACCTTCCAAATTGCAGTATTGGGCAATTTGGAAAGCCATAGTCAGTCAATAAATAATATAATAATAATACTCGTAGGAAAGGTTATCTTTAGCACAAAATCTGTGGATACTATACGATTAGAAAAGCTATAAAAAATTGTGTAAAACATCTATTAAAAAATATATGGCACATGGAAACCAAATGAGGGTGGTCTATGGTGATAGGTGGGATGGGCTGAGAGTGGCTGAGGGTTGGGATTAAAGAGTTTATGTTTGGTAATGTATTATTGTTATGTGACTGCTTTATATAAAAGTACCACGTATGTAAAATGTGTATGCAAAATGTATGTATATGTAGCAGAAAAGCTGTAAAATAAATATATATATATATATATATTTGTCCTCTGAAGAGGGGGGTGGTGGAGGGGTTAAAAAATAAATAAAATAAATGCTTTGTGGGTGTATTTCGGATAGCTAATTTGTGTGATTGCATCTCTCAGCACCCTCCACCCCCGCCTAAGACACACACACACTGAAATAYACTCACACAAACACAAAATCTCTCTCTCTCTTCGTCACACACACACTCCTTGAATCATTGGAGCTCAGCTTTGATTAATCCCTCTTCCAGGAGCTGTGGAGAGGACCATTGCTTTACTTGATTTCAGCAGCTTGATGATAAAGCCATTACTCTGATTAGTACATGAATTAAACACACTTAAGGTGCACCGCTCAACATCCATTTAACCTTCTTTTATAGGTCCCTCGAATAAATCCCTTTAAAGCACCAGTGCATGACATTACCGGCAATATTAATATACTATGTGGTCAATACTTAAAGTAACTGTCCAGTGTTTCCATAGTTCTATGAAATATGACCTTTAATTAATTACAATATGAGCAAAATAGTTTTCCTTCCAACACATTTTAATTAAGTATGTTAAAAAGCAGCATTTCCACAGCATGGTGTGGGCATATACCGGTCATTAAAAATATTACGGTGAGTAGACTTCTGATTGGATAGCTCATCCAATGAGCTAACATGACTGAAAAAGAAAAGGTGCCGGTTTAGATCAGGTGCCGGTTTAGATCAGGTGTCGGTTTAGATCAGGTGCCGGTTTAGATCAGATGACTAGTAGGAGACAGGTGTACAGAACACTGGCACACACAAACACAGCAAACAGGAAGTGGACCAGTGAAAGTGACAGTGGTTAAGAAGAACAGAGAGAAATACACAGCAGTATTACACAGCAGTATTACAGAGCAGTAGTACATAGCTGTAGTACCAGACTAGGTAGCTAATAGTGGTAAGCTAACATAGCACACAGCAGTAGCAACGGTGATGAGGCTAGCAAAACATAGACAGTACGGAAACGGCTTGTACAGCAGCTAAAAGCAAACCAGGCTAATGGGCTAAATGTAGCACTCAATGTAAACAATGGAAGCTAGCATGCTAGACTATACAGTGGGAAGTAGCATACAGTATAAACAATACAGTGGGTTAGCATGCTAGGTTACTGGCTAGCAGGCCTCAGGCTAAAGGCCAGCATAAGGGACTGTATACAAGGGATAAGCAGTTAGTGGCTAGGAGTAGCTACTGATACTAGCAACAAATGGTCATTTTGGTAGAGGCCTAGACATGGTGACATCAGAGACTGACCATCTTGGGTGAGTTTGAACAATGACTGACTGACAGCCATCTTGGCCCATAATAAGTCATGGGGAAGCGTGTACCACAYGGCCAGAATGGTGAAGCACAAATAACCAGGGTTGGGTAGGTTACTTTCTAAATGTAATAATACAATTAGGTTATATCTTTACATAAAAATGTTAAAAACGGAGTCTGTCAGATTTCCAGTCATTCCAATTCATGTAATACTCCTTGATCGTGCTATTGGCATTTTAAAAATGTWTTCCATATTCTGCATTTGCTAAAGGCCTTTTTGGGGGGGGGGGTGACACTCCATAATTTGCAGCTGTTTAAGTCTATCAAAAGTGTACGAGTTTCAGCATGTGTCCATTAGGCCTATGGACATTTTTTTTAATATAGCAAAAATTTGATTGAGCAATAAAAGCCCCACTTGTGGTCTTCTTAAATTAAACTTGTTTTTGACAGTATGGAGCACAATACCACGGGTGAGTTTAGGAGGAACTCAAACTTTTATTCCATAGGCTGGGATCTGCACTATGCAGCTGTGGCACTGGGGTCCACTGGGGCATATTCATTATGCCAATTCTGTTGCAAAACATTTCTTAATTAAACTGAAGCAAACGGAATGAAACGGGGAGGGACCTACCTGCATTTGCCCAATWGAAACTCTCCTTTTGCTCTGTTTGCTTCCGTTTGGTTCTTAAACAGTAAACGGTTTCCTTAATGAATACACTCATGATCGCAAAAACAATGATTGATAGGCAGCTTAAACTCCTTCAATATAACCATTATTAAAAAAACATATACTAAACGAGAGAGCAGCCGTGTGACTCTCATCAATACGCCATGTAGCATTACAAGCATTTCGCTATACCCGCAATAACATCTTCTAAATATGTGAATGTGACCAGTAGAATTTGATTAGCCTAGATATCAATAATACGTGATATCCCGATCGCCTGTTGACTACACCAATGCTGTCATCCTTACCCAAAAGCGTTTATTCAAATTGGATACTCTTTGGATGATGACAGCAGTTGCACGATTGGAAGACATAGCTTGGACTGCAGCATACAAAAGTTTATTCCGGGTCTTTTCTCGCAATCCATCAAACGCATTTGGTGTGTCATCATCTCAGCACATATCAAAGCTGCAGGCTAGTTAAATCTAGACTTGGTTTCCTCTATTGTAATCGCTCCTCTTTCTCCCCAGCTGCCAAACTAACCCTGATTCAGATGACCATCCTACCCATGCTAGATTACGGAGGCATAATTTATAGATCAGCAGGAAAGGGTGCTCTCGAGCRGCTAGATGTTCTTTACCATTCGGCCATCAGATTTGCMACCAATGCTCCTTATAGGACACATCACTGCACTCTAAACTCCTCTGTAAACTGGTCATCTCTGTATACCCGTCGCAAGACTCACTGTGATGCGTATTTATAAAGCCCTCTTAGACCTCACTCCCCCATATCTGAGATATCTACTGCAGCCCTCATCCTCCACATACAACACTCGTTCTGCCAGTCACATTCTGTTAAAGGTCCCCAAAGCTCCCTGGGTCTCTCCTCTTTTCAGTTCGCTGCAGTTAGCGACTGGAATGAGCTGCAACAAACACTCAAACTGGATAGTTTTACCTCAATCTCTTCATTCAAAGACTCAATCATGGACACTTACTGACAGTTGTGGCTGCTTTGTGTGATGTATTGTTATCTCTACCTTCTTGCCCTTTTGTGCTGTTGTCTGTGCCCAATAATGTTTGTACCCTGTTTTGTGCTGCTGCCATGTTGTGTTGCTATCATTTTGTTGTTATGTTGTGTTGCTACCATGCTGTGTTGTCATGTGTTGCTGCCATACTATGTTGTTTTCTTAGGTCTCTCTTTATGTAGTGTTGTCTCTGTTGTCATGATGTGTGTTTTGCCCTACAGTATATTTTTATTTCATTTATTTTGTATTTTTAATCCCAGCCCCTGTCCCCGCAGGAGGCCTTTTGCCTTTTGGTAGGCCGTTATTGTAAATAAGAATTTATTCTTAACTGACTTGCCTAGTTAAATAAAGGTTTAAAAAATTAAAATTAAAATAGTGGTCTCTGATTTGTGGTGGTCTCAGGCGGAACAAACTCACTCAGGTGTAACAAATTTAAACTTGTGCCTTTTTTCAATGCTAATTTGAGTGTCAYTGAGAAGAAAAAAAAATATTCAGAAACATCCTTTCTGAATTCAAAAGTAATGCTAGCAGTAATCATCTATTTTTTTTTAAGTATCTGGATTACAGTAAGAGTTTTTTTTTAAGTATTGGGATTTTTCAGAATCCTTTACTCCCCAACCCTGCACACAATGTATGCTAAAGGGACCATATAAACACAGTAAATAGTAGTACACAGGCATGTAGTAACAKCATACTAACATGTAGAAGCAGTTGGTTACATAGTAGCAAGATAGCAGAAGACTAGACATCTACACTGAGAGTACAGAACAGCCTCAATTCGTCGGGGCATGGGACTCTACAAGGTGTCGAAAGCGTCCCACAGGGATGCTGGCCCATGTTGACTCCAATGGTCCACAGTTGTGTCAAGATGGCTGGATGGACCATTCTTGGTCCACTGTTGAGCGTGAAACTGAAACTGAAAAACCCAGCGTGAAAAACCCAGCAGCGTTGCAGTTCTTGACATACTCAAACCGGTGCGCCTGGCACCTACTACCATACCACATTCAAAGGCACTTCAATCTTTTGTCTTGCCAATTCACCCTCTGAATGGCACACAAACACATAATCCATGTCTCTATTGTCTGAAGGCATAAAAATCCTTATTTAACCTGTCTCCTCCCCTTCATCTACACTGATTGAAGTGGATTTAACAAGTGACATCAATAAGAGACCATAGCTTTCACCTGGATTCACCTGGTCCGTCTATGTCCTGCCTAAATGATTACCACCCCGTGGCACTCACGTCGGTAGCCATGAAGTGCTTTGAAAGGCTGGTCATGGCTCACATCAACAGCATCCTCCCGGACACCAGCATCCTCCCACTCCAATTCGCATACCGCCCCAACAGATCCACAGATGACGCAATCTCAATCGCACTCCACACCGCCCTTTCTCACCTGTACAAAAAGAACACCTAAGTGAGAATGCTGTTCATCGACTACAGCTCAGTGTTCAACACCATAGTGCCCACGAAGCTCATCACTAAGCTAAGGACTGGGACTAAACACTTMCCTCTTTAACTGGATCCTGGACTTCCTGACGGGCTGCCCCTAGGTGGTAAGAGTAGGCAACAATACTTYTGCCACGCTGATCCTTAACGCTGGGGCCCCTCAGTGGTGTGTACTTAGTCCCCTCCTGTGTTCCCTGTTCACCCATGACTGCTTGGCCAAACACGACTCCAACACCATCATTAAGTTTTCTGATGACATAACAGCCTGATCACCAACAATGATGAGACGGCCTATAGAGAGGAGGTCAGAGAACTGGCAGTGTGGTGCCAGGACAACAACCTCTCTCTCAATGTGAGCAAGACAAAGGAGCTGATCGTGGACTACAGGAAATGGTGGGATGAACATTCCCCCATTAACATTGATGGGGCTGTAGTGGAGCGGGTCGAGAGTTTCAAGTTCCTTGGTGTCCATATCACCAACAAACTATCATGGTCCAAACATACCAAGACAGTCGTGAAGAGGGCACGACAAAAACTTTTCCCCCTCAGGAGACTGAAAAGATTTGGCATGGGCCCACAGATCCTCAAAAGGTTCTACAGCTGCACCATCGAGAGCATCCTKACCGGTTGCATCACCGCCTGGTATGGCAACTGCTCGGCATCTGACCATAAGGCGCTACAGAGGGTAGTGCGAATGGCACAGTACATCACTGGGGCCAAGCTTCCTGTCATCCAGGACCTATATAATTAGGCGTGTCAGAGGAAAGCCCATAAAATTGTCAGCGACTCCAGTCACCCAAGTTATAGACTGTTTTCTCTGCTATCGCACGGCAAGCGGTACCGAAGCGCCAAGTCTAGCACCAAAATGCTCCTCAACAGCTTCTACCCCCAAGCCCCAACAGATCCACCAGATCCACAGATCCACCTGCTAAACAATTCATAAAAATCGCCAATGGACAATTTACATTGACCCCCCCCTCTTGTACACTGCTGCTACTCACTGTTTGTTTGTTTGTTACCTATGCATAGTCACTTCGCCCCCACCTACATGTACAGATTACCTCAACTAGCCTGTACCCGGAACCGGTGTCCCCTGTATATAGCCTCGTTATTATTATTCTTATTGTGTTACTTTTTATTACTACTTTTTATTTTAGCCTACTTGGTAAATATTTTGTTCTTGAACTGCACTGTTGGTTAAGGGCTTGTAAGTAAGCACTTTACGGTAAAGTCTACACTTATATTCGGCGCATGTGACAAATAAAGTTTGATTTGATTTGTCATGGAAAGAGAAGGTGTTCCTAATGTTTTGTACACTCAGTGTATAACATAGACAATTGAAGGTGCCCTATCCTATTAAGTTCAACAAAGTTCAGTGACGCACTAACAAAAGGTTGAAGGAAAGTCCAGGGAAGGCTTGTCCATGTGGAGAAGGGAAAGGTACAGTTGGTGAGCAGTCCAGCTGTGTGATGTGGGTTAATGAGAGAGCTCCTCTCTCTGCTCACTGCCTGCTGCAGACTGAGTTAAGAGACAGAAGTGGTGGTTTGAAAACCCCCAGGTAAGGTCTGTGATTGGCTGACCCCACAGTGTGAGAAGAGCCCCTAGCAACAGAGTGGCCAGGACTTGTGATGTGAATTAGGAGATGGTATTCTCTGCTGGGCCAGAGAGAGGGTTTTCTACAATTACAATCATGTTCATTGAGGAAATAGCATGCMTTTTTGAAAACGGTCTGTTTGAGGTGGGGTTTTTAGTGTTTTTTTTCTCCAAGCTTTGGCCACAGTATAGAACAAGTCAACATCTTTGGGTATGAATTAACAGAATATTAACATTTAAAACTTTTTTTTCCCTATTATGACATGTTTTGCATCAGCAGCACTTAAGAAGAGGTCCTCCTTAAATTGCAATTTTTGTTTAAAAAATATATAAATATAAGTGAACAATTTTGTTATTTTAGTGCATTGCTGTGTTCTGTCCATCTGGAGGAATTATAAGATACCTTTCTTTTGTGGAGAGATTTTAAGACATTGACCGACTTGGTTCTTACAAGACTCATCTTGCTGAATCATCAGGCAAAACCAGGAAGGAATTGGATAGGATGAACCCAACAAGAAGAATAAGGACAACTCACTGTCAACTGCGTTTATTTTAAGCAAAGTTAACATGTGTAAATATTTGTATGAACATAACAAGATTCAACAACTGAGACATAAGCTGAACAAGTTCTACAGACATGTGGCTAACAGACATGGAATAATGTGTCCCTGAACAAAGGGGGGGTCAAAAGTAACAGCCAGTATCTGGTGTGACCACCAGCTGTATTAAGTATTGCAGTGCATCTCCTCCTCATGGACTGCACCAGATTTGCCAGTTATTGCTGTGAGATGTTACCCCACTCTTCCACCAACGCACCAGCAAGTTTCCCAAACATTTCTGGGGAATCAAATCAAATCAAGTTTATTTTATATAGCCTTCGTACATCAGCTAATATCTCGAAGTGCTGTCAAAACCCAGCCTAAAACCCCAAACAGCAAGCAATGCAGGTGTGGAGCACGGTGGCTAGGAAAAACTCCTAGAAAGGCAACACCTAGGAGAAACCTAGAGAGGAACCAGGCTATGAGGGGTGGCCAGTCCTCTTCTGCTGTGCCGGGTGGAGATTAATAACAGAACACGGCCAAGATGTTCAAAATGTTCATAAATGCAACAATGGTCAAATAATAATCAGGAATAAATGTCAGTTGGCTTTCATAGCCGATCATTAAGAGTTGAAATCAGCAGGTCTGGACAGGTAGGGGTTCCATAACCGCAGGCAGAACAGTTTAAACTGGAACAGCAGCAAGGCCAGGTGGACTGGGGACAGCAAGGAGTCATCATGCCCGATAGTCCTGACGTATGGTCCTAGGGCTCAGGTCCTCCGAGGAGAGAAAGAAAGAGAGAAGGAGAGAATTAGAGAGAGCATACTTAATTCACACAGGACACTGGATAAGACATGACGAAGTAACTCCAACTAAACCTACTGACCCTAGCCCCCCGACATATAAACTACTGCAGCATAAATGGCCCTAGCCCTCACCCTCCGATCCAACAGGTCCCAGATGTGCTCAATGGGATTGAGATCCGGGCTCTTCGCTGGCCATGGCAGAACACTGACATTCCTGTCTGGCAGGAAATCACGCACAGAACGAGCAGTATGGCTGGTGGCATTGTTATGCTGGAGGGTCATGAAAGGATGAGCCTGCAGGAAGGCTACCACATGAGGGAGGAGGATGTCTTCCCTGTAATGCACAGCGTTGAGATTGAGATTGCCTGCAATGACAACAAGCTCAGTCCGATGATGCTGTGACACACCGCCCCAGACCATGACGGACCCTCCACCTCCAAAATCGATACCGCTCCAGWGTACAGGCCTCGGTGTAACGCTCATTCCTTCGACGATAAACGCGAATCCGAACATCACCCCTGGTGAGACAAAACCATAACTTGTCAGTGAAGAGCACTTTTTGCCAGTCCTGTCTGGTCCAGCGACGGTGGGTTTGCCGGTGATGTCTGGTGAGGACCTGCCTTATAACAGGCCTACAAGACCTCAGTCCAGCCTCTCCTCTTTCGCTGACAGTCTGATTACTGATGGAGGGATTGTGCGTTCCTGGTGTAACTCGGGCAGTTGTTCTTGCCATCCTGTACCTGTCCCGCAGGTGTGATGTTTGGATGTACCGATCCTGTGCAGGTGTTGTTACACGTGGTCTGCCACTGCGAGGATGAACAGCTGTCCATCCTGTCTCCCTGTAGAGCTGTCTTAGGCATCTCGCATTGCAATTTCTTGCCCTGGCCACATCTGCAGTCCTCATGCCTCCTTGCAGCATGCGTAAGGCACGTTCACGCAGATGAGCAGGAGCCCTGGGCATCTTTCTTTTGGTGTTTTTCAGAGTCAGTAGAAAGGCCTCTAGTGTCCTAAGTTTTCATAACTGTAACCTTAATTGCCTACCGCCTGTAACCTGTTAGTGTCTTAACGATCGTTCCACAGGTGCATGTTCATAAATTGTTTATGGTTCATTGAACAAGCATGGGAAACAGTGTTTAAACCCTTTACAATGAAGATCTGTGAGGTTATTAGGATTTTTACGAATTATCTTTGAAAGACAGGGTCCTGATAAAGGGACGTTTCTTTTTTTTGCTGAGTTTAGATTAAAAAAAAAAAAAAAAAAAAAAAAAAAAAAAAAAAAAAAAAAAAAAAAAAAAAAAAAAAAAAAAAAAAAAAAAAAAAAAAAAAAAACAAATCAGAGGGAGAAAGAGGAAGGATCTCATGGATTTCTGGAGGATAGTTCAGGCCTTGAGGGAACACGCATTCAGACGAACAGATTTCTGGAGGATAGTTTCAGGCCTTGAGGGAAACACGCATTCAGACGAACAGATTTCTGGAGGATAGTTCAGGCCTTGAGGGAAACACCATTCAGACGAACAGATTTCTGGAGATAGTTCAGGCCTTGAGGAAACACGCATTCAGCGACAGATTCTGGAGGATAGTTCAGGCCTTGAGGGAAACACGCATTCAGACGAAACAGATTTCTGGAGGATAGTTCAGGCCTTGAGGAAACACGCATTCGACGAACAGATTTCTGGAGGATAGTCAGCCTTGAGGAAAACGACGCATTCAAGACGAACAGATTTCTGGAGGATAGTTCAGCCTGAGGGAACAACATTCAACAACAGATTTCTGGAGATAGTTCAGCCTTGAGGGAAACAGCATTCAGCAAACAGACAAACAAGCAAAACGTGTGCCTTTAAAAAAAAATATATGTACAGTTGAAGTCGGAGTTTACATACACCTCAGCCAAATACATTCAAACTCAGTTACAAATTCCTGACATTTAATCCTAGTAAAAATGCCCTTCTTAGTCAGTTAGGATCACCACTATTTTAAGAATGTGAAATGTCAGAATAACAGTAGAGAGAATTATTATTTCAGATTTTATTTCTTTCATCACATTCCCAGTTGGTCAGAAGTTGAAATACATCAATTAGTATTTGGCAGCATTGCCTTTGCATTGTTTAACTTGGGTCAAACGTTTTGGTAGCCTTCCACAAGCTTCCCACAATAAGTGGTGAATTTTGGCCCATTCCTCCTGAAGAGCTGGTGTAACTGAGTCAGGTTGTACGACTCTTTGCTCGCACACGCTTTTTCAGTTCTGCCACAATTTTCTATAGGATTGAGATCAGGGCTATGTGATGGCCACTCCAATAGCTTGACTTTGTTGTCCTTAAGCCATTTTGCCACAACTTTGGAAGTATGCTTGGGGTCATGTCCATTTGGAAGACCATTTGCAACAAGCTTTAACTTCCTTACTGTGTCTTGAGGAGTTGCTTCAATATATCCACATCATTTTCTCCCTCATGATGCCATATATTTTGTGAAGTGCCCAGTCCCTCCTACAGCAAAACACCCCCACAACATGATGCTGCCACCACCGTGCTTCACGGTTGGGATGGTGTTCTTCGGTTTGCAAGCATCCCCCTTTTCCTCCAAACATAACAATGGTCATTATGGCCAAACGTTCTATTTTTGTTTCATCAGACCAGAGGACATTTCTCCAAAAAGTACGATCTCCCCATGTGCAGTTGCCAACCGTAGTCTGGCTTTTTTATGGCGGTTTGTGGAGCAGTGGCTTCTTCCTTGCTGAGCGGCCTTTCAGGTTATTTCGATATAGGACTCATTTGACTGTGGAAATGGATACTTTTGTACTCGTTTCCTCCAGCATCTTCACAAGGTCCTTTGCTGTTGTTCTGTGATTAATTTGCACTTTTCGCATCAAAGTGCGTTCATCTCTAGGAGACAGAACGCGTCTCCTTCCTGAGCGTATGACGGCTGCATGGTCCCAGGGTGTTTTATACTTGCGTACTATTGTTTGTATAGATGAACGTCGGTACCTTCAGGTGTTTGGAAATTGCTCCCAAGGATAAACCAGACTTGTGGAGGTCTACATTTTTCTTTTCTGAGGTCTTGGCTGATTCTTTTGATTGTCCCATGATGTCAAGCAAAGAGGCACTGAGTTTGAAGGTAGGCCTTGAAATTAATCCACAGGTACACCTCCAATTGACTCAAATTATGTCAATTAGCCTATCAGAAGCTTCTAAATGACATGACATCATTTTCTGAAATTTTCCAACTGTTTAAAGGCACAGTCAACATAGTGTATGTAAACTTCTGACCTACTGGAATTGTGATACAGGAATTATAAGTGAAATAATCTGTCTGTAAACAATTGTTGGAAAAATTACTTGTGTCATGCACAAAGTAGATGTCCTAACCGACTTGCCAAAACTATAGTTTTGTTTTAACAAAGAAATTTGTGGTGGTTGAAAAATGAGTTTTAATGACTCCAACCTAAGTGTATGTAAACTTCTGACTTCAACTGTAGTTCTGTCCTTGAGCTGTTCTTGTCTATTAATGTTCTGTATTATGTCATGTTTCATGTTTGTGTGGACCTCAGGAAGAGTAGCTGCTGCTTTTGCAACAGTAAATGGTGATCCTAATAAAAATACCAAAAGTGACACTAGAAAGGAGGTAGAAACATTCTGAACATTGAGAGAGTATCTGTAATGTGTTGTTTTGTTGAAAAACACATTTAGGGTGGGTTCGTAAATTCACTCTGGTGTGCCAGAGAGTGTTCAGAGTGCGCTCTGGGCGTTCGTAAATTCACTCTGGTGTGCCAGAGAGTGTTCAGAGTGAGCTCTGGGCGTTCGTAAATTCACTCTGGTGTGCCAGAGAGTGTTCATAGTGAGCTCTGGGCGTTGTAAATTCACTCTGGTGTGCCAGAGAGTGTTCAGAGTGCGCTCTGGGCGTTCGTAAATTCAGAGCATTGTCAGATTGTCTGTTCATAAATTCATAGCGTTTCACTCTCGGAGCGTTGGTGTCTGTAACTGTGCTGCTGATAACAATTTAATTACGCTTTTTTGCCGACATGTACACCGGCCATATTCAACTGGTATTGAGCGTTCATAAATTCATCAGTTATTCTGCACTCTGGCACACTATCTTACCTCATTTGCACACACTGTATATAGACTTTTTTTCTCTCTATTCTAACCCTCTATTCTAGTGTTATTGACTGTACACTTGTTTATTCCATKTGAACTCTATGTTGTTTGTGTCGCACTGCTTTGCTTTATCTTGGCCAGGTAGCAGTTGTAAATGAGAACTTGTTCTCAGCTAGCCTACCTGGTTAAATAAATTAAAAAGGTTAAATAAAATAAATACAAATAAAACACTCAGACAAGAATGCTCTGAAATCGGATTAGATAGCCAGAGCGAATTTACGAATGCACCTTTAATATCTTTATTTGTATTATTCATAAAAGTGCATTGTTTAAAAAGTGCATTTATCTATAGATGCATTATTTAAACAAGTGCTTTAATCAAGAGGCACATGCACATCATAACAGAACAGAGTGCATTGTTTAAAGAGGTCGCCATGGAGATGAAGACGGATGCAGTCTTCAAGCATTGTTTCAGAGACCTTGACATCGCGTATCCTGAAAATGTTACAAGTGAGTCAGGAAAAAAWAAATAAWAAWAATTMATCCTGCTGTAAAAGCGAACAAGGGAATAAAAGGAGTCCTTCTGTTCTTCATGGATGATCCTAATGCTTCTCCATAAGACCAACAATTAACTTAAAATKTCCAAAAACAGAACAATGAGGCAACTGTACATTGGTTCCACCACCATTTTTAACATGAATATCTATAATAACGACACTGATGGTTCAAGGTTCGRAGGCCAGTCTGGATCAATTTGTCCACTACTTCGACCAAGTAATACCTCTTGTTGCTGAACTTAAAACCTCTCCACTGTCACTATCTACTACAGTCTCCACTCCCTCTGTTCCCCAATATGTAGTCTCCAGCCATATCATCATTCACCCTTAGAGACTTCCACCCTGACACCATCCAGAGGGTAAATGCCAGCCTCTCTCAGGACTGTGTGCTATGGCCCAACGACGGTAATGCACCACATGATGCAGTAAACACCATGTATCATTCACATCATCAGCCCTCATATGCTGAGCTTTTGGAGCTTCGCTAGCCACACTGCCCTCCACACCACCCTCCTCAATTCCCCCCACAACCTCCCTCTAGTTTTGGTTACCCTCCCTACTCCCATTCCCTGGACAGGCCTGGGAAACTCCAACCCTGCAAAAGGAGCCACACCAAGGCCTCCTGTGCACACCCAGTATGGAGCATTGGCAGCCCCTCCRATCCCCTGCAGCAGCTCCACTCCTTTGACTGGAGCTTCATCAAGGTGGACTGAGCTCTGCCAACACTGCTCTTCCAGTTCCCGCCCCAGCATCCAGCGATCTGAGGGAAGTCTGTCAAATGCTCAGTCTACTCTGCTCTCACATGGTTGACCAGGGGCCTTGGCAAAGTCTCAGCTCACTCAACAAATAGCTGCAGATGACCCTGTGCCTGTTAGCTCTTATGTGAATGAGCTGAATACCCTCTCTGACTTTAAATCTCGTAGGGGGCTTGGGCTAATGCACCTAAACGTGCAGTCGTTATTAAAAAATGGACACAATTGACATTTGGGTACAGGACTCATGTCCTGACATGCTGGTTCTCTCGGAAACATGGTYAAATGGTTCTGTATCTKATAAAGACATTGAAGTAAATGATTATAATGTATTTAGATGTGAAATATTACATTAAGGTGGGAGGAGTGGCCATATATTTAAAATCAAATTTCATGGYGTCCCAATCTTTAAATATTTCTGTTCCCAATACATTTTTGTTTATTTGTTGCTGGGATTTACCGCCCCCCTGCTGCCATGGCGGATGCTATTGGWGCTCTATCCGAGGGTTTAACACCTTTTTTGTTCTCGGAGTTCTGGTCATTTTAGGGGATTTTAATCTGGATTGGCTATCCCTGGCCTAAAATCAGTTTAGGAGTGTATGCATTGATTTAATCTGACTCAATTGATCTCAAAACCCACACGGCTAAATGTGGAAAAACCCTTTTAACTCCTCATTGATTTATTAAATTCTTACTAACAACCCCCATAAATATTTGTCAAGTGGAGTATTTGCATATGATCTCAGTGATCATTGTCCCATTGTACGTAGAGATACGAAACAGCATCCTCGTTTAATTAAAAAAGAGAAAATGTAAAAATCTTTCTCCCCAAGGGTTTTTTACATGACATGAGTTGGCTCTAGAACATTTCTCCTCCATATTTATTCCTGGCAGAAAACCAAGGGTTAGAATTGTATTTCTTCTGAGATATCTGAGCTCATTCAGATGAGAAATCAGGCCTGGCCCAAAGCAAGAMAAACTGACTCTGTAGTAGACTGGCAATCTGTCACACCCTGATTTGTTTCCCCTATCTTTGTGATTGTCTCCACCCCCCTCCAGGTGTCGCCCATCTTCCCCATTATCCCCTGTSTATTTATACCTGTGTTCTCTGTTTGTCTGTTGCAGTTTTTCAAGTCAACCAGCGGTGTTTCTCAGCTCCTGCTTTTCCCAGTCTCTCTTTTTTTTCTCACCCTCCTGGTTTTGACCCTTGCCTGTCCTGACTCTGAGCCCGCCTGCCTGACCACTCTGCTTGCCCCTGACCCTGCCTGCCAACATGTACCTTTGCCCCACCTCTGGATAATTGACCTCTGCCTACCCTGAGCATGCCTGGCATCCGGTACTGTTGCCCCACCTCCAGTTTACTGACCCCTGCCTGCCTTGACCTGTCTATTGCTTGCCCCTGTTGGATTATTAAACCATTGTTAATTTGACGTTGTCTGCATCTGGGTCTTACCTTCCTACCTGATAGTACGAACTGGCCCGACTGACCCAGCAGACCCGGGCCAGCTGCGCAACGCCATCTCCTCCCAAGGAGCCTCCATTGGTAGGCACGAGGAATTGCTTCGTGGTCTTATGGAGGGGGTCCAAACGTTGGTTGAGCACCATGACCGTGCGTTGGACATGCTGCTGGAAAAATTCCGCGGGTTGCCTGGGGGGGCAGTCTGCCATGGTGGTAACCCCACCGCCACTCAGTAAATCGGCGGTTAGCAGCGCCGCCCCACCGGCCACTCCACTTTCTCAGGAGCCCCGTTTACCTCCACCAGGAACGCTTTAATGGCGAGCCGAGCACCTGTCGGGCGTTTTTAGCTCAGTGTGCCCTCATTTTGAGCTTCAGCCCTCCTCTTTCCCCTCGGATCACTCCAAGATAGCCTACCTCATCACGCTGATGTCTGGGAGGGCTCTCACCTGGGCTACCACCGTTTGGAAACAACAGCCAGCCGTTTTTTCCTTGAGTCTGGAGGGGTTTGTGGGAGAGGTGAGGAAGGTTTTTGATGCCCCGTTCTCTGGGAGAGAAGCTGCCCGGAAGCTAATCCAGCTCCGGCAGAGAGGTTGACTATGCGGGGGATTTCCGCACGTTGGCAGCGGAGAGTGTGTGGAACCAGGAAGCACTTTTCGACATGTTCCTGCACTGCGTTTCGGAGGTGCTTAAGGACAAGCTTGCTGCTCGGGAGTTACCCACGGATCTTGACTCCCTCATCAATTTGACCATCCACATCGATGGACAATTGCAGGAACGACGGATGGAGAGGAAATTCGATTTCCCTTGCACATCCAGGGATTCCACCTCGCTTCTGAGTCATCCCGGAAGTCCCCGACGGTCCCGTTGCCGAGAGAACCCGAGGGTTCCCGAGTGTCACCTAAGGCAGCCGATGCACTGTTTCCCGAGCCTACGCAACTAGGTAGAGCTGGGCTGTCGCCAGCGRAACGGCAACACAKGATCAACACAAGGAGCTGTTTGTATTGCGGGACTTTTGGTAATTTTGTGTCCTCTTGCCCGGTAAAAGACCAGGCTCACCAGTAGGAACAAGTACTCTGGTGGGCCATATGGAGAACTTTTCTGCTTCCCTTACTCACACCCCTTTTCATGTCATTCTGTTGTGGGGAAAACAGTCCAATCTCTCTGGGTCCTCATTGACTCTGGGGCCGATGAGAGCTTTTTGGACGCCACACTGGCTTCCGAGCTGAACATCCCCACTCAGCCCCTCTCTATTCCCATGTATGTTAGAGGGATGGATGGGGGCTCTATAGGTTGGGTACCTCATAACACCACTCCCATCGACCTATGTGTGTCAGGGAATCACAGCAAGACCATTCAATTCCTGCTCATCAAGTCTCCCCAGATTGCCGTGGTTTTGTGATTCTCCTGGCTCCAGTGACACAAATCCTCATCAACTGGTCTACGGGTGCTATCATGGGCTGGAGTCCGTTCTGCCAAGCCCATTGTCTGAAGTCGGCGCAACCTGCCCTGGGTTGTCTTCCTGGCACCTTGGAAGTTGCTCCAGACCTCTCCTCCATTCCCACTGAGTACCAGGACCTTTGGGAGGTGTTCAGCAAGTCCCGTGCCACTTGCCTTCCACCGAACCTATGACTGCGGGATTGACCTTCTCCCTAGCACCACGCCGCCCCAGGGACSTCTGTACTATCTGTCGGGACCAGAGACCAAGGCTATGGAGACCTACATTGGGGACTCCCTAGCTGCAGGATTTATCCATTCCTCTTCCACTGGSGCACTATGGAAGTATTGACATAGTTGAAGTAGCTTCTGAGACGCTTCTCTCCCGGACACCGAGAATCAAACATCTTCCTCACCTCCGCTACAAAATCCTCCAGACGGAGGCACACGGCAGACTGTTGCTCCCACACCGCCGTAGCCCAACCGAGCGCCCTTACAGACATCAGCGTTATGAGATACGCTATCTTCGAACAATCTGAAGGAAATGAAGAAGCCTGCAGCTCAAAGATGAGGGAGCACTGGGAGATAAACGCCCGGGCAGGATTCCCAACATAGCGCTCCGGGGAGGTAAGCAGGGTTCTCAGGAAGCCGGGGTAGGCTGGGAAAAAGCACCACTGTTAGCTGAGAATCCGGGAGGTTTCCGTTGTGGCTTGCTGCCTGATAGATAGTCCGCGGGATTGCTCCAGTAATGAGTTGAAACCCTGGTCAAGGCGTTCTGCCAAGGTATGAAGTACTACCATAAGGTTCAGAAGTGGCTCCTTGCAGGCAGACAGCATTGCAGAGCTGGTCCGAGTCTGCTGGGTCAGTCATGACCAGTTCGCACTATAACGACACAGGATGAGACCCAGATGCAGACACAGGAGGCAGATGGTTAGAGTCTGAGATGTAATATATACAAGGGGTAGGCAAATGGCAGGTCCAGGACAGRCAGAGATTAGTAATCCTAAGAAGGAGTCAAGTAGGCGTAGAGCGGCAGGCAGGCTCAGGGTCAGGTCAGGCAAAAACATGTCTGAACCRGGAAGACTAGAACACAAACTAGAGAGAAGGAAAAACTACTTGACGAGACGAACTGGCAACAGACAGAAAACGTAGGTATAAATACATAGGGGATGACGGGGAAAATAGAAGAMACTTGKTGGAGACAAGCACAAGACAGGTGAAACAGATCAAAATGCACTGAAGTGGACAAATTCCTCTTCTTCCCTGCCTAAGCAAGTTCTGTCTGACTGATATCATAACTGCGAAGAACGGGATAAGTKATGYTTTTATCATCATTTTATCTCGGCATTTGAGAGAAACGGTGGTTTAATTGACCCTGGTCAGTCAATCGACTGCTCCTCCTTCTGTCAGCCTCTAGCTGACTCAACGGTTAATCCGTCTAGTGAATCTTTGTTTTCATTTCAACAATTTACTGTGATGTGCTAGATGCCTTGCTTAAGATTGATGTAAAAATAAATCCTCTGGGGCTAATATGCTTGATCTATTTTTGCTGCAGCTCTTTKCCTCCCTGATTGATGAATCATTAACCCATATTTTCAACCTGACAATAATAGCTGGTACTATCCCCAAGGTTTGGAAGGCGGCCCATGTACTCCCCCTTCACAAAGGTGGTGATCCTTGTGACCTAAATTAAACACAAATTTAAAATAAAATAAAAATCTGCCTAATTCTAAACTTTCTTGACTAGCTAAAATATTAGAATCCTTGATTAATTCTCAGCTAAGATCTTTCTTATCTTTGAAATGTATTCTAAATGTACATCAGTCGTGTTTTAGCCTAGGTCATAGCACTTTCGATACTGTTGCTCACTGCTAATTCAGAGGCTTTCTTCAACTGGCCTAGACCAGGCTTCATGTAACTGGTTTAAAAATGACTTGACAGATAGAACTCAATGTGTATCTACTGATGGTGTTAAATCAGGTTTCCTGGATATTACGAAAAGGTGACCCGCAGGGGTTGATTCTGGGTCCTGTACTTTTTACTGTTAACATGAGCAATATCGACTTGTCTGTAAAAAAACTCTAACCTGCACTTGTATGCCGATWTTGTTGTGTATGCTATTGCCCCCACGGTTGACCAGGCTCTAACTATAGTCTRCCTTCATTGTATTACAGAAACTTTATTGACCTGAAATTAGTATTGAACGCAGGTAAAACGAAGTATATGTTGTTCTCTAGAGCGCTTAAAAATAACTCTGATTTAAACATATGTGTGATGGTGTCCATATTGACCGTGTCCCTGCTTACAAATTTCTGGGCATCTGGATAGATGAAAAGCTGTCTTTTAAAAAGCATATTGATGAGTTAGTTAAGAAGCTGAGAATAAAAATGTGCTTCTTCTAAAGAAATAGGTCTTGCCTCAATAAATAGTAGAAAGCAGATTAGGAACGTCGACGTTCCTATCAGTCCTAGACTACGGCAACATCATCATCTATATGAACACAACTGCCACTTCATTAAAGCCATTAGATGCTGTTTATCATAGCGCACTGCGCTTTATTACGGGTGACAATATTAGTACTCATCACTGCATTCTCTACCAGAAAGTTGGTTGGCCCTCTTCGATGTCACGTAGGTTGATACATTGCTATGTTTTCATTTATAAAACCCTTCTACAAAAAGTCCCACTGTACCTAAAATCTTCACTAAACTTTAGACATCCCACTGTACCTAACATATTTTAGAAACTTTAGACATATGAGTTTTCTTGCACCTTATTAGTGGAACAATCTTCAAAATGTTCTTAAATTTAATGTTGTGGTGCCTCTAGGGCAGTGGTTCCCAAATTTCTTATAGTCCAGTACCCCTTCAAAACACTCAACTTCCAGCTGAGTACCCCCTCTAGCACCAGGGTCAGCGCACTCTCAAATGTTGTTTTTTGCCATCATTGCAAGCCTGCCACACACACAYASTATACGATACATTTATTAAACATAAGAATCAGTGTGAGTTTGTCACAACCCGGCTCGTGGGAAGTGACAATGAGCTCTTATAGGACCAGGGCACAAATAATAATAGTCAATATTTTTTTATTAAACCATCTTACATATAAAACCTTATTTGTTCATCGAAATTGTGAATAACTCACCACAGGTTAATGAGAAGGGTGTGCTTGAAAGGGGGTTGTATTGGAGAGAGCCTCAGTCTTAAATAATTTTCCACACACAGTCTGTGCCTGTATTTAGTTTTCATGCTAGTGAGGACCGAGAATCCACTCTCACATAGGTACGTGGTTGCAAAGGGCATCAGTGTCTTAACAGCACGATTTGCCAAGGCAGGATACTCTAAGCGCAGCCCAATCCAGAAATCTGGCAGAGACTTCTGGTTAAATTAAATTTTCACAGAACCGCTTATAGCAATTTCGTTGAGGCTCCCTTGTTCAGATATCAGTAAGTGGACTGGAGGCAGGGCATGAAAGGGATAACGAATCCAGTTGTTTGTGTCATCCATTTCGGGACAGTACCTGCTTAATTGCGCACCCAACTCACTCAGGTACTTTGCTATATCACATTTGACATTGTACGTAAGCTTGAGTTCATTTACACACAACAACAAAAAATCATACAATGATGGAAAGACCTGTGTGTTGTCCTTGTTAATGCAGACACAGAAGAGCTCCAACTTCTTAAATCATAGCSTCAATTTTGTCCTGCACATTGAATATAGTTGCRGAGAGTSCCTGTAATCGTAGATTCAGATCATTCTGGYGAGAAGAAACCTCACCCAGATAGGCAAGTCGTGTGAGAAATKSATCATCATGCAAGTGGTCAGACACGTGAAAAATATGGTCAGTAAAGAAAACTTTAAGCTTGTCTCTCAATTCCMAAAAAMKTGTCAATACTTTGCCCCTTGATAACCAGCGCACTTCTGTATGTTGTAAAAGTGTTACATGGTCGCTGCCCATATCATTGCATAGTGCATAAAATACACRAGAGTTCAGGTGCCTTGCTTTAACAAAGTTAACCATTTTCACTGTAGTGTCCAAAACGTCTTTCAAGCTGTCAGGCTATCCCTTGGCAGCAAGAGCCTCTTTGTGGATGCTGCAGTGTATCCAAGTGGCGTAGGGAGCAACTGCTTGCACGCACGTTACCACTCCACTATGTCTCCCTGTCGTAGCTTTTGCGCCATCAGTACAGATAGCAAAATAAGCAGCAGCTACATTTGGCTACATACGGACCGTTAGTGGAATTCCCACGAGAGAGTAACGGTTGATGTGGTTGGATGTTAATTATTTGACTAGGCTACCTGTATTTGACATTGTGTTGTTAATTCGCTGAACACTAGATGGRTTAATGTTATTTTTGGCAGTGAAACGAGGCTACTCAGGCGAGAGATTTTTTTTTTTTTAAACACACCCAAATGTATAGCCCTTTGAAAAATATAAATGGACTGTTTGAAAATTTTAAGGAAAAAAAAGTGTTAGAATTCTTTGGGGACATAAAAAAAAAAAAAATGAATCACCGTTTATTTGGCGTACCCCCTGAAGGCAGTGGTACGCGTACCCCAGGTTGGGAATACCTCCTTTAAGGTAATTCAGAAAGCTAGTTGGGGACCTTATTACTGATGAATGTGTTTGTTTYTTATGACCGTGTTTTTTTTTCTACTTGCATTTTGGATTTATATTGACGTGTGTATTTTCTGTAATTCAGGGCTCATCTATTAAGAAGAGACCTTGGTCTCAGTATGACTCCCTGATAAAATAAATGGTAAAATAAATAAATAATATCTTTAACCTGGTTTAGGGGAGGTAATTTTCCCAAACAAGACTAGTCAACATCCATGCACTGTGATAAAAAAAAGACCAGTACAACAAAGTGCAAAGGTCAGTTGGAACGCTATGAAATGCAGTGAAATTAGGGTCATATTGAGATGGCCCTATGATTTCTCCATTGAAGAGCATGATCTGTCCCAAGACAGATGCATTCTTTTCTCAGAAATTAGATGGTACAACTGGTACTCTCTGCTACTTGCTTAAAATAATTACCTTTTGGTGACTAAACTGACTATCAAAATGGTACAGCCTATGAAAGGAAGACCTTACACCAAGTCAATTAAAATGTTTTACAGCTAAATCAAGTTAACACTGCAGAGTCATTTGGTTCTAGAGTTGGGGTTATGCACACGAGTTAGAGTATCTTGGGCCAATAAATAAAATGATGCATCCCTTTGATAAGTTCTTATAACTAGCCCGTTGTAGCATATACGATCCTCTTTAGAGCTATCATGAAGAGGGATCTGGGTAAATAGAGGGGGAACTGGGTAAATAGAGGGGGAACTGGGTAACTAGAGGGGGAACTGGGGAACTAGAGAAGGGTTCCAGCATTCATCTCACATTCCAGTAGTGCACCGGAGATCAGAATTGTCTCCCTTAGAAAAATAAATAAAAATACTCAGTACATTATCTCACTGAGAGAAATTGAGTTTGACGTCCAATAAAATCTCACAAACGAAGCTTTCGGAACATCTCTGCCGATAAGAGAGACCTCCAAGTATCATAGCAAAAAGATCTCACACAAAGGAATTGCAGAAGCTCTTGAGACGTTCACAGAGGGAATATTTTGTTTATTGTCTATTCCATTTTCTTTGGCAATGTCAACATATATTTCCCCATGCCAATAAAGCCCACGGAATTGAATTGAGAGTTGTGGGCAATCTTACGTCGATTGATTCTAAAGTAACACATTGTGGTCCTGGAGTTTCAGTGATATAGTGCAGAGTTCAGTTCCAACCAGGCAACCACTCCTGACTGCTAATCACCACACTAACTTAACTAATTGACCTATCACACCAACTTAACATATTTATCCATCTCAATGATTAGTTGAATTCCACCCATCTGATATCTCAGGTCTAAGGCAAAGAGGGTAATGTCGTGTTCATTAGGGCACAACACAATGGAAAATAGAAATTACTGTTTTTTTAGTGGACATGTTCAGATAGCAACTTCCCGTTTCACTCTGTTTTCTTCATTTTCGTGCCTACTGAACACAACCCTGTACTTGGGGCTCTCCAAAGACCAGGGTGGCCTTCCCCTGTATTAGAGGACCAGCTTGTCTAAAGCAATGCACAACAGCCTAAGAGTGGTGATGATTTGATGGTATGGATACTGTGATGGACATCTTTATTGCACGGTTTCTCGATTGGTATAGCACGTTATAGTACTTTCAGTTGATCTGTACAACGTCAGCTAGACTGCTTCCTTCCAAAACCAGAATTTCCAGAATGTCCTGTCATTTTATGGTGATAGACACAGAACCTGGAATGTAATTGGTTAAAGTAAACCAATGGCAGATCCCTCCCTAGTTCAGGAGGAGAGATCTCTAACATTCAGAAGTTTAACAACCGGAAG
Organism: Salvelinus sp. IW2-2015; assembly: GCF_002910315.2. Taxonomy (NCBI): domain Eukaryota; kingdom Metazoa; phylum Chordata; class Actinopteri; order Salmoniformes; family Salmonidae; genus Salvelinus; species Salvelinus sp. IW2-2015. The sequence continues at coordinate 37,004,528 of NC_036859.1, forward strand.
GACGGGTGGAAGCATAACATTTTGAATCCATGAATTTCTATAAGGTACACTTACAAAACTTTAATAATTACACTTAAGTTAGCTTTCAGTTGGAAATACAGACAGTTATGCAAATAGTTTCTCAGCTGTGAAAATGTATTTGGTATTTTTTAAATTGCTGTTGTATAATCATATTTGTAGCAAGAAGCAACAAACCATATAAACCACTATAACTCACTTCACCTTCGCACTTTAACTCTCATTCTGTTATCAGTCTTTCCCCTCCCTCCCTCCCTCTAGCCTTCAGCCTCAGGGACCCAGAAAATTAATTAAACGAGGAAACATACAGGGCTCTCTTTCTCCAACTCGCCCCAGCAACTGTCCTTTTCCCTCAGGCCCCAGGGACGACACATGGTTTCCCCGCTGTCTAATTCTCGCCATGTCTTCCAGGGGAAGTTTTTTTAGCTTGAGGGGGGGGGGATAGAGAGAGAAGGAAGTGAGAGGGCGGATAGGAGGCGGATAGGAGGGAACACACAAACAGTCACTGTCAGTAGAAGCCCTTCAATAACCCACAGCGCCGTTCCCTAGGCATACCCTCCCTATTTTTGTATTGTTTTTTCCCTGGCTCATGGAGGAAGGTCACCCAAACAAAAGAAGGACTCCTGTAGTGGCCGCAATTAAGATGCTGCTTGCTGCGTAGCTTACTTGTAATAGGCTGCAGTATAGAAGGACTTCATGTGGTTTGTCTGATGCGAAAACCACAACAAAAAATATTCAGTTGATCAGAATAGTGATTAACTATGTTAATAATTTTTGTGAAATAAATATATTGGTACTGTGTGTTTTAATTTACGGTAAAGAGTCCTTACACATATATATACTGGGAATATTTTAATATCTCGACTCAAAGCTCAAAAAATATATATATATATTTGAATAAAAAAACATCCATCTTGCCTTGCCTTGCTGTTCTTCTAGCTGTACTTAGAGAAATACGTAAATATACAAATACATCACAGTGGCTAGTCTGAGGAGCAAGCCACCATTAAATACGTCAAGGCTTGTCAGCCAATGATGGAGAGAATTAATAGTTTTCTTTTTTTTCAAACTTAGGTGAGCTGCCCTTACAGCCAGAATTGCAAAAGTACTGATTAAAAGCAGGTTAGCGTTTTTTGTCAGGAATCCCATTCTGGAGGCAGCTCTGCAGAGTGGTCACTAGCTGGCACAGCCACAAAGTTATACACTGCTCAAAAAAATAAAGGGAACACTTAAACAACACAATGTAACTCCAAGTCAATCACACTTCTGTGAAATCAAACTGTCCGCTTAGGAAGCAACACTGATTGACAATAAATTTCACATGCTGTGTTGCAAATGGAATAGACAAAAGGTGGAAATTATAGGCAATTAGCAAGACACCCCCAATAAAGGAGTGGTTCTGCAGGTGGTGACCACAGACCACTTCTCAGTTCCTATGCTTCCTGGCTGATGTTTTGGTCACTTTTGATGCTGGCGGTGCTTTCACTCTAGTGTAGCTGAGACGGAGTCTACAACCCACACAAGTGGCTCAGGTAGTGCAGCTCATCCAGGATGGCACATCAATGCGAGCTGTGGCAAGAAGGTTTGCTGTGTCTGTCAGCGTAGTGTCCAGAGCATGGAGGCGCTACCAGGAGACAGGCCAGTACATCAGGAGACGTGGAGGAGGCCGTAGGAGGGCAACAACCCAGCAGCAGGACCGCTTCCTCCGCGTTTGTGCAAGGAGGAGCACTGCCAGAGCCCTGCAAAATGACCTCCAGCAGGCCACAAATGTGCATGTTGTAATAACTTCACCATGCTCAAAGGGATATTCAATGTTCGCTTTTTACATTTTAACCATCTACGAATAGGTGCCCTTCTTTGTGAGGTATTGAAAAAACCTCCCGGTATTTGTGGTTGAATCTGTGTTTGAAATTCACTGCTCGACTGAGGGTCCTGTACAGATGATTGCATGTGTGGGGTACAGATATATTAATTGGCACCTACTACCATACCTGGCACCTACTACCATACCCCTTTCAAAGGCGGTGATATTTAAGTAAAAATAGTTTATAGTACTACGTAAGTCATTTTTTGGAGTATTTGTACATTGCTTTACTATTTATATTTTTTTACAACTTTTATTTYCCTACATTCCTAAAGAAAATAATGTACTTTCTACTCCATACATTTTCCCTGACACCCAAAAGTACTGGTTACATTTAAAATGCTTGACAGGACATTAAAATGGTCCAATTCACACACTTATCATGAGAACATCCCTGGTCATCCTATTGCCTCTGATCTGGTATACTCACTAAACACACATGCTTTACGTGTAAATTATGTGGAGTGTTCCCCTGGCAATCCGTAAATACAGAAAAAAACAAGATAGTCACTTTTAATTGAGTCATTTTCTATATCTTTASTTTTATTGAAGTATGACAATTACGTACTTTTTCCAATACTGTTCAAAGGCACTTCAATATTTTGTCTTGCCCATTCACCCTCTGAATGGCACACATACACAATCCATGATCTCAATTGTTTTAASGCTTAAAAATCCTTCTTTAATTAACCTGTCTCCTCCCCTTMAATCTACACCGATTGAAGTGTATTTAACRACATCAATAAGGGATCATCGCTTTCGCCTGGATTCACCAGGTCAGTCCAGGTCATGGAAAGAGCAGGTGTTCATAATGTTTTGTACACTCAGTGTATATAAGAAACATGTCCGGATAGATATTGTATGACAATGTCTTGTTCCCCATGATAGATGAAACCACACCACTATGGTCCAGWCTTGATTCCTGCCCAGGTCAATGGATTATTCCACTGATGGATGATAAAGGGGCTTGGGTTCAGGGGGTMCCCCAAAACTCATGGCAACTCTTAATCCATCACGTGAGGGGTGTAATCACGTGTTGATGGGTGCGTCTATACAGGGAGATGGGGGTAGGGTGAGACTGATGAAGATCAAAGGAGCAGTGGAGGAGAGGAGTAGGAGGAAGGTAAATCACTGCCTCTGCTTCAACAATTTAGACCAGCCGTCAGCCAGTGAGAGATAATGGAGAATGGAACACTATTGGTTTTCCCTGGAAATGTTCTCCTCTGGCCTGAGTGATTCAACTCCTGATATCCTCACTCTATCTCCAGTTTTTCCCCTCCRGCCCAACCCACTGGGCACAGATGTTAGTTTACTTTCTAGTTTTGATTTACATTTGGTTGAGTTTGCAATAACGTGAATTCAAAAAAACATTTTGCCATATCATTGGATTTAGGTTAAAAGTTGAAATATGAAATGTCCTTACGTTGCCCATTAGCACAGACATCAATTCAACGTCTATTCCACGTTGGCTCAATGTAATTTAATTGCAAATGACGTGGATGCAACGTTTATTCAACCAGTCTGTGTGCAGTGGGTGATGACTTTTTGCAAATCCAATCAGTTTTCCATGTTGACTATTAAACATCACATAGAATTGTTCTGTTGAAATGAAACTGTTGTGTATTAAGTATAGTGGTTCAAGGGATACTTCAGGATTTTGGCAATCAGTTCATGTTCATTGGGTTCATGATGAAAAAGGATGGCTCCTGGGAGGAGTACGTTGAAGAGCCCTAATGTTTTTTCATTGCTAATGACATTGATAATGCCGAAAAGAATTGCGCTGTGTGGCTGAGTTTGTGCAGGGTGGGGGGTGACATATTCTACATGACATTCTCTGCTCGTCTCCAGCCCTGCTTTCTGCAAAGGGTTATGATGATACAGTGGCATGTGAAGTGGCATTTCAGACCAGCTCCGTCAGAAATTGTGCAGAGATTTCATTTGCATAACTGTAAACACAAGGCAAATCAAAATGTCTCCAGTTTCATTGCTGGTCTGCGTAGGTTTTCGGTGCACTGTAACTTTGGAGATCAGCTGGAGCCGATGCTGCGTGACAGAATTGTTTGTGGGGTATCAGATGAGTCTCTCCAACGGCACCTATTGGCTAAACCCAATCTGACATTTAGAGTGGCTGAGGGAAAAAATCCTTGGCGGCTTAGACTGCTGCAAATAATGCTGACTGCTTTACACAGAGACCAGATTCTCCGACACTGACATTCATCTCACTGTACGTAGTCGGCTTGTGCACGCGGAGGGGGGCCTGTTTCAKATGTGGGGGGGGATGGCCATAATTCCAACAGCTGTAGGTTTAGTGCTGCAACCTGTCACTATCGTAAACGCAGGGGACATATAGCTCGAGTATGTTTKAAAAAGTCCCAGTCTCTGGCAGCTGACCCATGCCCACTAGGGCCACACAGACACATTTGATAAACTGTGAACCAGACCCTGAGGAGTAGGTTGTCTATAGTACTCATGGGAGAGCCACAGCCCGAGAGGAAGAAAGCCTGTACGGCCACAGTGCTGCAAAATGGCCAAAAGCACGTCGTGGAAATATATACAGTAAATGCCATTTAGCAGACGATTTTATCCAGTGACTTACAGTCAATACAATTTCACTTATGGGTGGCCTGGGAACCAAACCTATAACCCTGGCATTGCAAGCACCATGTTCTATCAACTGAGCCATAACAGAAGCGGAAGTTGACTCAGGCTCTGGATGTTCACTGATTAGCGAGGAAACTCTCCATGTGTTGTGTACACAGAGCTCTTACAAGGCAATGGTCCCAGGCCCAGTTAGAGTACCGGGTACGATGTTGTGTACACAGAGCTCTTACAAGGCAATGGTCCCAGGCCCAGTTAGAGTTCCGGGTACGATGTTGTGTACACAGAGCTCTTAAAAAAAAAGGGAAGAGAGATTGTTAGGTATCACGATCTCTTTCAATAATGCAGGAATGGAGGAGGGTCTTTATCCTAATAAGATTGCTAAGGCAAACCCGCCATGTTTAGTTTTGCCCAACCTAGTCGATGGCACAGACACAGTCTCAATGGGTAATGGCTGAGCTGACCTACACTGACTGTGCTACTTGGCAGACTCCACTAAGCTGGCAGTGTTGGCTAACAGCCTGCTGCCTGGCCTGCACCTATTTCATTGTGGGGCTAGAGGAGTTAGAGCCCTCTATCTATGTTGGTAGTAAATGAGAGCACCCCTCCAGCTAGGATGAGTCCCGTCACTCCTCAGCAGGTCAGGCTTGTCCTGTTTGTGGTGAGTCCCAAAAGACGGGCCAATTATCTACAAATTCTATCTTTTGGGAGGGGCAGAAACAGTTTTCAACCGAGCGATTGAGTGCTGAGACTCTGCTGAGACTCGTCACTCCCCCTAACTGGAGGGGCCAGAGACAATTACCGATGCCGACACATCTTCGATGCTAGTATTGACACTCCGTATCGAGCCGAGCAGCTATCTTACGATCGATGCGAGTGTAGCAGTGAGCGTGCTATGCGCTGAGCCATGTGAAAGTGCAAGTGATGTGAGCAGCACATCTCCGTACCGGGTGTGGATGGTCAGAGCTAGAGTGATTGTAGCGGGCGCTCAGCCGTGATAGATCAGAGACCGCGTGTCAGATGCGTAGGCATGGCTCGTACGTGTGATCGCGTGCTAGGTGGTGTCTCGGCACTCGATCATCAGAACAATCCATCTCACCTACACTACACGCTCACTGTGTATGACGGAGCACCGGCAGACGAGGAGTAAGTATCATGTTATTAGCAGTCACGCACACGGTATGTAGTGTAGGAGTAGGTGAGCGGTGGTCATGGATTGTGTGTACGGCCCTCTTAGACGCGTTAGCGGGAAGGTTGACATGCAATCGCTCGCACACTTTGAGTGAGCGGAACATATCGCTTTAAGTCTAATACTGCGGGTAATGGAGTCGCCAATGACTAGGGTTTTCAATTTGTCAGAGCTAATGGTGGAGCCTTCGGCGTCTCAGACCCGTAACGGAGGAGTAGAGACAAGAGAAAACTCAGACTCAGACTCCGACTCGCTACATAATGGGGAGAACCGGTTGAAAGTTCTGTCGGCTGAATGAGCGACACCGGTTGAGCATTCCAACAGCATTTCCCTCCAGAAGCCATGAGAAAGTTGTCGGCTGCGGGACTGTGCGGGGGGATTTATACTAACGTTACTATCTGTACTTACTGGTGGCACAGACGCTGTTTCTTCCTTTCCTACACTGAAATTACCCTTGCCTAACGATTGCGTCTGAAGCTGGGCTTGTAGCACAGCTATTCTCGCCGTAAGGCGATCGTTCTCCTGTATATTATGAGTACAGCGACTGCAATTAAAAGACATCATGTTAAGTTAGTACTTAGCTTCGGCTGTTGAAGGTGTTGACGAACCATGTCCAGATAAAGCGTCCGGAGTGAAAAAGTTGAATGAGGGAGAAAGTTGCGATGGAAAAACTAAAAATATATAACGGTAATTAAAAACAAAACAAAAAAAACGTAAAGTTGTCAGCTAGCAATAAAGTAAAGTTGGCAGCAAAACGCACAGCAACACGTCTGCAGACTCAACAGGTAGTCAACAGTAGTGACGCATATCCAGAGCCTCATCTACCTTCAGCTGGACAGTGAAGGATACTGCGGTTGACCTTTAAGGACTTAGGGGGCTATACTTAGGGTTGAAGCTATGGACAAAAGGGGCCCTCTGCAAAGTCCAAGCCTCTGGAAAGCTTCTTCATGCTGCTTGATAATCAATCCAGAGTTTTGAGTGTGATTAAACCCCGTGACTCGATGGTCAAGTACAACACCTCGCAGCCCAGTCTATTCTGACTCAGTGGCCTGAATGAGGATCAGGGTAGCCTGCTGTGGGTCGCGTTCATAGCTTACGTCCACAACATCTTAACCCGGAACTCTAACTGGGCCTTGGGACCATTGCCTTGTAAGAGCTCTGTGTCCACACATCTTACCCGAAACTCTAACTAGGCCTGGGACCATTGCCTTGTAAGAGCTCTTGTGTCACACAACATCGTACCCGGAACTCTAACTGGGCCTGGGACCATGCGATGTTTTTTTTTTTTGTAAGT